>NW_026461846.1:0-81334 GCF_021730395.1 Mercenaria mercenaria
CATGTGCATCGAAGCTTTCGTGAAAAATCCGTTCATAATAGTTTGCTAGTGATAATGACTGCTTGTCTTTCCTTACGGATCTAAACATATGTAGTGTGTCTACAAATCCATACACAGAGACAGAGAGCGCGTTCAGTCTACCTTCTTTTTGAAAAGCCTGGATTAAAAGCCGCATGTCGAATGATTTTCCGTTATGAGCGGCTAAAATTACTTTTTCATACTTCAAGGAATTGAGCCAATCAATGAATTCATTCAGAGCAGCATGTAATGTTGTGGAGGGTAGTGTCTTTCCTGCTTTGCACAAGCTGCGATGTCCGTTTATCATCTCAGCAGTCAAACCTGTAATTTCTGATGATTTACGGTTAAAATCCCTGTGTGGCAAAATGTACCGGTTGAAACAACTACTGTCGGTACAGGCCGACAATTGTACAATTTCCGCACTTGCGTCAAGAGAGGTCGTTTCAATGTCATAGAAAACAATTACAGAATTCTCCATGTCACAGTTTTTCAAGGGTTCCATCTGCTCATTAGCGTCTGGTATTACGGCAGTATCGAGTTCTGCTTCGTTTATTTCCAGGCACAGTCACTTTTGTAAGTCAGTCCTTCTTTTATTTCGCTAACATTCTCACTAAATAATCGCCTTTTCTTCAAATCTAGTCGTCGTCTTTTCACTCTTTTTTCTTTCTGATAGAATCTTAGGTATGACCTCCTTTTATCTTTTTCAACAGTGTAGGATTTTGTCGCTCTCTGAGGTGTAAGATTTGACTTTTCTATTACTCTATTTATGTATTCAACTCCTTCGTTGTACTGCAAGACGGCTGCTGCGCACCTATAATCAAAACTTTCACTTGCATTATAATTGCGTGACTTCGGTGCTTTGCTCCAAGCAATATTGTTCAACGACTCATTTGCCTGTGTTGAACCACTTGTCATTAACTTTTGGCAATTTGAAATGAACGGTGACAACAGATTTTCCAGGTGTATACGCAATTCATTGTCTGTTAAATCGCAACCATAAGGTAAGTTTGAGTGCTTTCTGTTGTGGTTTTCACCAGTCTTACACCAAGAACCACACCGTGTGTGGTTTCCATACATGTGCGGTACTATAGCTTGCAAAGCATTTCTCATTTCTTCTTCACTTTTATTTTTATTTTGCTGCACGGCATACGAAAAATTTTTCATAAAGCTCTCACGCACTTTGACACTTAATGATTTTTGCGACTTGTGCAATTTTTCTAGTTTACCTCTTATCGTTCTTTTTAAATGTCCCAAGTCAGAGAATTTTACTATGTTTGGATTTACTCTTTCCCTGATATGTTTGATCGAACTAGAATCTTCATCACCTATGACGGCAGCTTACTTCAATCCAGTGTCCTTTGCTTCTTTATGTAAAGTTACAGCTATATCAGACTCCATACTTTTGGAGCTCTGTGACCAATTTTTTCTACAGTCGTGAGGAGTAATTACCTTTTTTGCTCTGTTATATAATTTGCACTTGGCACAATTCTTGACTCTTGTAGAGAAATTCAAGCATTTTCGTGTTTTTTCTCCAATGACGTGTCCCCAGCCTAGAATACAATAAAAACACAATTTCGAGGTTGCAATAAGATAAAATAGACTACAAGCTTTCCCTCAAAAGTTTGAAATTGTCTTTCATATATTTCTATATCTGTTTTGATTATTTAAACTTATTCAAAAGGTTTCCTTATCTGGTAAAGCCAATTTAAACTAGAATGTATCTGTAGGACACATGGTGTGCGTCCACGAGTACATTTGTCACAAAAACGGGGCAATAATTAAAATGTTTGCAGTCTTAATGGAGTATAGCTTAAACAAAGATTTTATGAATAGGATTCATATTCTAGGACATATTCTTTTTGAACTACGAGCATCACTAACAAAAATTCCACTATTTTGGCTGTTTCAGGGGCCGTAACTCTGTAATAAGCGCTAAAATTCTCAAGGAGAATGCCAAGTGCGCATTTACATCAAATACTTTTTGAGCAAAGCACATTATTAGGTGAAATGTGCTTTTTTACTATTTCAGGGGTCATAATTCTGGAAATAGGCGGCAGAGTCATATGAAAAATAGGAGGTGCGCAAGTTCATATTATGATAAAGACTCATGCAAGGTTTCATCAATTTTTATCTGAGACTTTTTGAGCTAGACGCGTCACGAATTTCGGACACACGGACGCACGGACGAATGGACTACGAGCATCACTTACAAAAATTCCACTATTTTGGCTGTTTCAGGGGCCGTAACTCTGTAATAAGCGCTAAAATTCTCAAGGATAATGCCAAGTGCGCATTTACATCAAATACTTTATGAGCAAAGCACATTATTAGGTGAAATGTGCTTTTTTACTATTTCAGGGGTCATAATTCTGGAAATAGGCGGCAGAGTCATATGAAAAATAGGAGGTGCGCAAGTTCATATTATGATAAAGACTCATGCAAGGTTTCATCAATTTTTATCTGAGACTTTTTGAGCTAGACGCGTCACGAATTTCGGACACACGGACGCACGGACGAATGGACGGACGCACCGACAAGCCAAATCTATATGCCCCACCACTCTTGGGGGTGGGTGGGCACAAAAAGTAAGCATTTTAAGAGACAAGATTAAATATTGACAGACCTGAATATCTGCAAAATTCAAGTGAATATTCATAGCAATTCTATAAAACTGTTCATATATGAGCCGAGCCATGAGAAAACCAACATAGTGGGTTTGCGACCAGCATGGATCAAGACCAGCCTGCGCATTAACGCAGTCTGGTCGGGATCCATGCTGTTCGCTTTCAAAGCCTATTGGAATTAGAGAAACTGTTAGCGAACAGCATGGATCCTGACCAGACTGCGCGAATGCGCAGGCTGATCTGGATCTATGCTGATCGCAAAGCCACTATGTTGGTTTTCTCATGGCGCGGCTCATATGCTCTTTCACAAAGTACAGATAGTTCTTATCTATTTTGAAAATAATATGATGTTGTCTAAACAAACAAAAACAACAAGACGGCATTGGTGGCCCTATATCGCTCATCTTACTTATATTGTTTCGGAAGATGATTTTGTAAAAAATAAATGACCGTCAAGATCCTTCGTCGATAGTGAGAAACAAAAGTAAAACCGGAAGTATCACACACTCTCTCTTATATCTGACCTTTACCTTTCAGGTGGGGTTATGGTAATTATCTTAGCAATTTTATGACAGCGGGTCAATTTCAGCTGATTTTCATAATGTGTGCCACCAACCCCAAATCTAAAAATGCTTTCTACGGTCCCGACATGTGTAAAGTGGCGGAGGCAAAAAGAAGCTATAAAATAATTACCGGATAAACTATTCATTGCTCGACCACGCTTCGACCAAGCTGCATCTTGACTGACTGTTATTTCGACTGGAAGAAGAAAATTAAAAGATAGTAAATATAAATTCAAAACAATCTGATTGAAACTAATTTAAATAACAACAATACACGTATGAACGGTTTTATCAATGGATAACATGATTTTATTATTTTATTTGCGAAACACAGGTGTGTAAGATTAAAATGAACAAATGGCAGTGAGTTTGATCTCCGGTTTTGTGAAGGGCTGATTGAGTGCATCCTTATATTGAAACAATTAACATCAATTTAGATTGCACAAACAATAATTAAATACTGAGAAGAATGGTATATTACTAACCTGGTGTGTCTGATTCACATGTTCTTCCCATACGTGTACACTGCGTAGTTCCATTTCTTGTACTTGATACGCAAATACCTTCATTCAGTACGCACAACCCCTGACTGGTTGTAGAATTGTCAAAAGAACAGTCTGCCAAAAATGAAAATGTATACATATATTTTTCAAAAGGAAGAGAAAGATAATCAAACGATGCTATTACTTGACATTTCCTTTTCGTTTATATGACACATACGTGCATGTGCTATATAGAAATTATTCTGCCTTACGTCAATGATACGATTTACGCGCAAAACGTGGCCACGAGCCCACGACCATTCACGGTAAAGTTATGTTTTACAAAGTCCATCTTATTTGTTCTAGTCACAGATACTAACCTAAACTTTCTGCTGTGCACATGCTTTCCACACCTAGTTGAGAATTTAAGACTTTGTCTTCATATACCAAACGATCATCGGTGTCGTCTGCAACAATTAAAAAGAAAATCATTTTGATTCAGATTTAAATTTGATGGTTTGATGGGATTGTGTGACATTGTGTGGATAAACATTGACGAGTGGTATATGTAAAAGAACACCTGAAAATTAATGTTGGTAAACGTAAACGTTAAGAGTCATTTTTATTCTACCAGTCAGGCTTTTCTTGCACACCGGACTGGCGTTTCCGGTGATTTTACCCATGCCGGCAAAACCCATGGGGGTGCCAGATGACTCTCGTGCTGTTAATGACAACTAGTGGTTCATGCACTGGTAATATATAGTTTATGTAAAAAAATGAAAAAAAGCAGGTACCTTGATAGTTTCTCTCTGTTCCTTATAGTATATTTCTCGATTCAAAATATGTTAGTTTATCGTAAAAACATAACGTTACGCTACAAACTATAAACTAAAGTGCTAAAGAGAAAGTATTTATACCTTTTGTAAAATACGGTATGCAAGAAAAATAATCTGCCAGAATAAAATGCTAACATGTATACGATATGCAAGAAAAAATATCAGTCATGTGTTTACGAATTGGATGGAAATATCCGTCCCTCGGCCACCTGCGCATGGGCGGTAATTCGGCAAGCCTCATTACCGCCCAATGCGCAGGTGCCCTCGGGACGGATATTTCTATCCGATTCGTAAACACATGACAGATATTATTAATCTATTGTTAAATAGGACTTTATTAAAATGAGAACGATTATCGAAAACAGCATTTTATATACAAATCATATAATAAAATAAATACCAGCTGCATTTTCTATTATTTCCATTGCTTCCTCAAATGATATTTGGTCATCTTCACAGGAACTTGACAGTTGCATTTCCGGCACTGGTGTTCTAAGTTCCGGTTGTACCGGCTCTTGTTTTGGAGTCTGTGCGCATAAATCACGCGCAATCTCTTCAGCTATGTGTTCTGTTGTCAACTCCATACGTTCTTCACATGTTTTTCTAAGTTCCGACTGTACCCGCTCTTGTTTTGAAGCCTGTGCGCATGAGTCACGCGCAGTCTGTTCAACCACGTGTCCTATTGTCCTCTCCATTCGTTTCAAACATTTGTGGTGTATAGATGGAATACCCAATGCAGACAGGAATGAACAGACATGAGAGTGTCCTATCCCAGCATGAATCATACCTAAAAATTACAAGTTCCGAGAACATAATTTCAAAGCAAAAATGGACTAAAGACATTTTGATTCTATAACATTTTATTTGTGTATCAAATCACGGTTGTTTGAAATACTTTATGTATTTTCTAAAAAAGTTTTGTCTTCCTGTTTTAACAGAAAATTCATTCTTCCATTTCGGGTTCCTGATAATATTAGAATTTTGACTTATACTTACAATTTGAAAATGAATATATCTTTTCTAATTAATGTCCATTCTATTTGATACAATCTTTTTCGTAACAAGGGTTTTGATTCGTCTTTAGATATGAGGCAAAACTTCTCATATTTGATGTCATTTTTAAGAACTCTAACGGTTATCACAAAGTAAAGTATTCACATCTTGATTAGTCTTGACTATCTTCAGAAGTTGTTTTAATATGTTGTTTTCAATACAGACTGATCTACGTACTTTCTGTATACAAACAATAAAATAAATTGCACTAGTAAAGGGGAAAAAAACACGCGCGTACGAGTGTACGTGTAAGTGTTAATTGCAGAAAGAAAGGGCAATTTACGCAGAAGGCTATACTATTCTTGGTACAATACAGAGTTTCCTCCTAACACCGGACTAACTGCACGTTTTTACTCATATTGTGATATGTGGCGTCCAACATGCGAGTGTAGCATACTTCATTAGTAAGTCCCATGACGCTTGCATTATTATGTACTTCCGATACCAGTTTGTGTACGTGTATAACGGACTTGGTCGAGTTCTGGGAGTGGATGTGTCAGGCAGCCAGTAAGCTTAGTTGGTAGAACACTCGCTCTGTAAGAGAAGGGTTCAGGGTTCGACTACACAGTTTTCTCTCCCTGCGACATCCCCTTTTTAGAAAATGATAAATTATAGCAGTACATTAAAGACTGCAGGTTCGAGCGTATCGCATAAAGTTATGTTCGTTTCTTTTTTTTTTTTTTTTTTTTTGAGGTTATGAAAATATTTAGGAAAAACAAAGTACTCACCGAGTGCTGCCTTTACGTTCACTGTATATGGATAATGAGAAATGTCATCTTTCTTTTGATGCGAAGCTCCAGATGTTGAAATATTAGTTACCTTTTTGCACTTAGAACACTCTAACTTTATAACTGAACACAACCCTCGTATTAATTCACTTTTGATGTCTGAAAATCGGAACGAAGACCCACATGTACAGCCTAAATCAAACCTCCTTCCAAAGTGTCTTAAATCTACTATTCTCCTTTCTGGTACATTTTCATAAACATATGTTGTATTCTTTCTATTTTTCAAAAATATTTCCTTTTTCAATCCATGTTTTTTGGAAACGAATTTCCCTTTTGATCTTTCCATTTTATTCCATTTCAGAAATCTTTAGCCTGTCGTTGTCAGTATTGTTGATATTGTTTACTGATAACGTCATTTTGATGTAACGTGACGTCAAATAATAAGTTATCGTTTATATAGCTTTTATTTTCGCAACATTTTGATGCCATTTTTCTAGAGTAAAACAGAATTCCGAAATAAAACTTGATTGGGGTAGGGGAAGCGCCACGATAAATAGAGCGAAATCTAAATCGGTGACCCCCATTTTTCTTTTAAGGAATCGATAGCAATTGAAATTTTATACTTCTCTTGAAAGTTATTCAAAAAACTATCTGACGGTTTTTTAGATATAGGCGTTTTTACGCGAAATTTCGGGTGAAACTCAACGTCAGTTTTACGTATTTTGCGTTCATAAATCGCTTGCCTCTGATGTGACATCGAAATAAACATGACAAATTATATATCATTGGAGAGATAATTTTAATACAAACTTGAAAATGAAGATTTTTTTGCCGTATTTTAATTGTATATAAAAACGATACTCGAAAAACCCGTCAAATACGTCATTTTGCGCTCTGCTGAAAAAATGACGTTAGTGGTCATGTTTGAAGATTTACAGCAGCAAAATGGAAAATAACAGAAAAATGGAAAAAATACCAGTCAATCGGAAATATCGTCAATTTTGATATGGCAAAATTTCATAACGGTCCGTTAAAATTCGTTAGGTGGCGCATATTACCTTAATACACCCCTAAAATTTTTAATTTTTAATTTTTTCACCCATTGTTCAATTTCGAAGTTAGAAATTGGTTTGTTTATAATTTTTTTTTACTATAGGAATTCGTCTGTACGACCTCCGTTGGGAATCAATCTGTAATCCTTTCCCACTTAACAAAGATGTAATCAAAGGTATTCCTAGACTAGCAGCCAGCATACCCAAAAAACCACCATTTTGTCTCTGTTTTTGTGTTAATTTAATCACTCCAGACCCTACTAGTTGCTTTCTTTGATTAGGTGTAAGATATGGTGATATCATATTCTCTTATCATTAGCTACCGAAATCATACCATTCCCAAGTAACTTACTAACACCAGTACTGGGCAACCCAGAGAGGGCTCCGATGCCTAGAGGAGCTAATATTTTTGGAGCTATTTTTGCTGCCATTGGAAGAATTGTTTTTCCTAACAAACCAGCCAAAGCTCCTAAAAATCCACCATTTTGACCTTGACTTGACATTTGTTTTTTTGAAATTGTTATTTCTAACCCCTTCCTATTTGTGGCAGCTTTTTTAATTTGATTAATCTGTGTCTTTGTCAAAAGTAAAGGAAAGTTTCCATGCAGTTGTTCATATTTTAATCTAAAAGTATATGGAATCTTATTATTATAAGCCTGTGTTAAGTTTTTCTTTTGACCGTCTGTAAGGTTAACTTTATATTCAATATAATTTGATGACATTATATACTTTATATTTATTTTAATTTTGTTTTATTTTAATTTTATTTAATTTTAATTTTATTTTATTTAAACAATAACAAGTTCATTTCCAATATTATTTATCTCAACTGTTTCTTCATACAATACAATTGCGTAAACACGAATATTAGCTGCTGGTTGTCTATTAAATTTAGCTGTTAATGTGATATGCTTAGGATCTTCCGTTGTTACTTCCTTTTTATATTCCAAGTTAAAATGAACAAATCCAAATAAATTATAAAAGTTTGATCTATTTAGCAGACTTCCAGTAGTCTTATTATTTTGCTTATAATAATAATTAATTACATCGTCATATATTCTTGATATACTTGTGTATTCTGTTTCGGGATAAAAAACACCATTACCAACTTCAAGACGACAGGAGCTTAAATTGCAATCATGATTATTAGCATTAACCTTAAATGTATCTAATAAATGCGGGTTCTGTTGTTGTGAATTACTTTTGGTAGTTCGTTGTAAATAAACAAATACATGTTGTGGTTTTGTTATACCAGCTGTTATTCTAAAGACTGTATCAACTTGTCTTGCATCAGTTGACTGTGTTATCATTTCCCGAAGGTATGACCATCTTGCTTTTGTAAATCTTTCGGCAATTAGATTAAGTCCAAATCCATTGAAAATTAAACGCGGAACCCATAGAATTAATTTTGTTACAATTACTCTACCAGCATCAGCAGCATTAGCTCTAAAAATTAATTCATCATCATCCGTCAGTTGCAGTGTTATTTGAATTTGACTTGGAGGTATAATATTAGTTTCTAAACCCTGAAAAAATGAATAATTATTTAATGGAATTTTAGCATTTACCTCATTACCACCTTGGATTAATGCCTTTCTAATAGCAAACCCCGAATTATAATCGTCATTATCTTTTCTACTTTCAGCAACATTATTTATATCTAAATAAATATATTCATTTGTACCAGTTGAGTCTGCATAATCTTTAGACAATTCAACCAAACTCTTTACATTTATTACTTTGTATAAATTATTACAATCATATACAATTTTTTCATTTTGTTTAACCACTAACTGATCAATTAATGAAGATGCATTATTAATTAAAGCAATTCGATCTCCATCAGCATAATTAGCACCATCAGCAAGTTTATTAACCATAAAACTTACTTCAAAATAACCATTAAACCAATCAAAATATGAGCTTCTATCATTAATTGTAAAGTGATATCCGTTTTTTTGTTGTTTAACATTATTTCCCAAGACAGATATTAAAGCTGTATCTAATTGAATAGGAGTTAGTTCGTACCTTTCACAACATTGTTTTGTTCTAAACATGTATATTATATATTATTTTATTTTTTATAAATTAATCTATTAATACGTTTACGCGCCCCCGATCCTGACAATATTCTATTTATTCTCATATTAATATCCTCCTTCTTATTATTTTTACTGTTATTCTTTTCTTGTAATTCCTTAACAATTAAATCACCAACTGCCTGAGAAGGTTTCTTTTTAAATTTTTCAACAATTTTATTAGCAGCTAAATTTCCAACTTCTGTTCCAACCTTTTTTGTTCCACTTTCTAACGCGGCTTTTCCTGCTGTTTCCAGAGCTTTTATTCCAGCTGTGCTAATTGAAGATGCAACCCCGCTTGAAAACAATTTCGTTAAAGTGTCAAAGATACCTGAACCAGAGATGGAATCTCCGGAGACCACAGGTATACCGTGTATATTTTCTTCTCCTGTGTGAGCATCAACATAAATAAATATTCCTTTATTTTTATCATAAACTTTCCTGTACATTATATAAAACTAAATTTTGATTAATTTCTTTTAATATTAATGTAAAACTTGTTTCAACCTCATTAAAATTAATTATTCTACCAAGTATGTCTGTAATATATATTCTTATTGAATTTATAATATTTTTATTAATTTCAGAATATCCAACTCTTTGTGGTTCTTTTGTAATTGGATACGCTCTTGTTAAATCTGCAGTACTTAAAGCATAGATAATATCACTGAAATTACCATCAACAAGTGAATTATCAATAAGATCACAATGAATATAAATTGTATCCACAGAGTTAGTTATATTTGGTGTTGTAGTTCCCCATTCAGTATTTCTCAATGCTTTTTTCTCAAATCCAAGCAATGTATGGAAATTTGACATTCTTAATTCCAACATAAAATTATCTTTAATTGAAATCAAAATCTTAAAACTACTTAAATCAAATTCCAGACTTATTGGAGCAATATCTGGTTTATCAAATTCATAATCATCATTACTTATTAATGTTTCCCTTATGTAATTATTAATATCAGTGTAACTGTAAGAACCATTTGTAAATATAATATCTTTCCAATCCTTACCATTATTATAACGAATTCTTTTATTATCATATTCATCACTAATATTATGCCAAGAATAAGTCATAGTGTTAATACTATCCAAACCGACAACATAAGTTTTATTTTTTTTATCTAAAATTAAAGAACGACCAAATCTGATTGTAAAATCACTTGGAGTATTTTTATTATCATCTTTAACTGTTTCAGAACTTAATACAATTTTTTGTTCCATTTATATATTCAAGAAAAATATTTTTTATATAACATTTCATGGACAAACGTCATAACCCTATCCCCTAATTACTTTTTTAAATTTCATAGATCTTTTATTGATAGGCAATCCTGACTTTTCTGTTAATTCTTTAAATATTTTTCTAGAATGAATTGAATGTTTTTTATTATTGTTATATCTTTTATTAATCAAATCAATCAAATCATTATCTACTTTAGTGTTAATTACTTCTTTTCCAGTTATTCTATCCTTAGCAATTAATTTGTTTTGACCATAAAGTTTATTTAAGTTAATAATTAAATTACCATAATGTCCATTTGGTGAAACTTTATACGGATTATGATATCTTATTCCTTGTCCATATGTAGAAGCCATATCAAGAATATTTTTTAACCGGTCTTTATACTTTATGAGTTCATCTTGTTTATGTTTTAATTCTTTTGCTTCTTCTTGCTTATTTTTATCTTTTGAATTTGATTTGCCAGTTATTGAACTATTTAGCTTTTTAATATTTTCAGTAACATCATCTATTGTACTTTTAAGTTTCTTTTTATTTATTTTATCAGGATTAGATTCATCTGCAGTAAAAAAGTCAAACATTTCAGTCGGTTTGTAATATCTATATTCTTCTAAAACATTATCATCCAGATTAGCATTTAAATTTACTGTAGGTGTTTTCTTTGTTTTTGGTATTGCTCCCGGTTCTTTTGGCCTTACTCCCAATAATTCTTTAGACATGAGTCTACCAGACCCATCTGCCCTATATATTGGTGGCATAAAGTTTTTTTCTAATTTTTTAATTTCTTCTTTTGATAATTTATTATAATCTTCTTCTGCCATTGTAATATCTGCTGGTGGCGGCCCTGCAGCCATTTCCATCTTTTCTCTTTCATAATCTTCCAGTGTTTTTTCAACTTCTTCTTCGGTAGGTTCTTTGTTTATTTCCCTGTATTTTTTATATTCCCCCACCAGTTCTTCAGGAGACCATGTAATTGGTGGTGGTTCTTGGAATAGCTGTGGTAAACCTTGATATGTTTGTATGTCTTTCATTTCATCAACTAGTAACGCTAATTGTTGTTTTATTCCAGGTAATGCTTTTAACTGACTTGATAATTGTTCTTTTTGACTTTCTATTCCTTCTACTTTTAAACCGAGTTGTGTATACAGTTCAAGATTTCTATAATGAACTACATAATTCTTCTCTTTCTTCAAAGTCGGAACCAACTTCTTTACATTGCTTTTTCCTATTTCAAATTTTTCTTTAATATTTTTACTGTAATTAGATAACCATTCATCTGGTATTTTAATTTTTTCTGGTGCTAAAGGATAATTGCTGTGAACAGAATGTAATTCATTTGGATATTCCAAATCACATTCAATTATAAAATTAGTTTTACCTTTTGAAATTAATTTCTTATATTGTTTTTCGCTGACCCATTTAAAGTTCCCAGAGGGTAAAGGTCGCGACATGGCCCAACCGTAAAGGTTATTGGCGTCAAGGTACATAATGTATTTACTTTTTTCTTTTGGATTGTAATCTTTCATATATTTACTATTTGCTTTGCTATATCTGTTCGAAATATAGCTAATTCCACCTCTAAGACCCTTTTCAATAAACAAATACATATCGATATCAGTTATTAAATCTAACTGAATTATGGTCATTTTAAGCATTGCATCCCAGGCTAACCCAGGACTACTAAAATAATGGCACGGATCTAATTTATAATATGATAAACACAACCTTCTAAAATTTTCAAATACGTCTGCTAGAAGCAGTACGTCAGTTTTTAGGTAGAGATCATGGTAATCTCCCATTGTTTTTATTTTAATTTTTTTCCAGATATTTTTAGCATGTTCGTATTCATTATCAGAAATATTAGTTTCATTTAACACTGAATAAAATTCTTCTTTTGATGGTAATTTAGTTTCTTTGAATTTTTTGAATTAATCCATGTAATCATATGGATAAACACCTTTTGTTTTTAATAAATTAAGTTTATTTTTAGGAAATTCTTGGGATAAATATTTAAAATCTGGGATGTTTTTTACTAAGTTATCCAATGACTGCGACATAAATTGGAAACTGTCAATAAAAATTAAATCAGAAATCATAAACGCCATGTATTTTTCCATATTGTTTGGAATGACGTTAATTTCTTTTTTTGAATTTTCCTATTTCCTGCATAATAAAATGGCTGTAATAACCTCTTAAATTATGAAAAACAACAGGAATTTTATGCGTTAGTCTAAAATTAGTATTACACTCTGAATGAGCGCTTCCTCTAAATTATCCAGTTATATGACAGTGATCCCGGACGGGTGGTAACCCTCGAGGACTGTTGTCCTTGACCTTTGGTCCGTTTGGAAAACTTTGTTTTTCATCTCTTATTGGTGTTTCATTTTTCTTATATTCTTTTCCACAGATATGACAAGATGTTTGCTTTTTAAAAAAAGCTTCATCTTTTTTAGACATTTTCAAATATTCCTTAAAGTTTTCATTAAATATTTCCTTACAATGCTCTTCTTCCTCGAGCATTTTTTCTATAAACTTATAAACTGCGTTGGGTCCTCTGTTGGTTTAGTATATTTGTCGTCATAACAACAAACAACTTTATAACCATAGCCGCAGTCTATATGTTTTTGATACGGCTCGGTAAATGAAGATTCGGGTGATGGTAAAACAGTTGAAACTTTCTTTGTTACTGATTCAAAATCAGCATAGAAAACAAAGGGTATTTCTAATTGTTTGTGGTAGTTTTTAAATTCTACTTTACTACCTTCTGGTGGCATTTTAACACCCTGAACACCATTGATAGCTAGACAATTTTCAACATGTTCTTTTAATATTCTTTCTTGTGTAAAACATTGTAAACATGTTTTACAAGAATACTTTTTTTCTTTATGTTTTGTTTTGTTAAACATTAATCTATTAAAGTCTTTTATCCAAACATAATGAGGACCGGGGTTCCTGGTGACGTGCCATTAATCTTATCTTACTGATTAATAACATATCACAGATTTCTTCGTATTGATACTTTTGATATGAACAAATGATGAAAATTACCCATAGTATCTTCATAACTCAAATATATTAAAAGAATTTACATTTAAACTTCTTATTTTAGTATTTGCTTTAATGTAAGAACAGGAATTTAATTCATTCAGTATTAATCAAGATCGTTTATATATTTTGAAACTCTTGAGGATCTTTTTCAACAGAAATTTGTAAGCGACATGACACACCAACAAAAACATTTCATTATCATCATTCTTTAAATTTAATAATCCTTTCTTTGGATTCTGTAATGGTATTTTGGAAATTCTAAATAACTTGAAGTCGCCATAAGGACTATACTTATATCTATTTATATCCATGAGCATCAACTGACAGTCTATTTCTCAACCACTTCCTTCTGAAATCCAATTACCAATTTCTATTTATTATTTCATCAAAAGCGTTGACGTAAGTTTTTTTTATTTCGTTTGTGTTAATAATTTTCTAAAAGCCTTTGATTGAAAATAACAGATTATATATTGTATCAGTTTTATCCATTTTTTAACAAAAGTTATTTTTAAACATACAACTTTATTTTATACCTTTTAAAAGTTTTAAAGTTCGGATTAAGAATTACCAAATGAGTCGTATATAGTTAAATATAATTGATTCTTTGATTCTTCTTTGTCTATATTAATTTTTAATTTCAAATTTCTTATAATATTGGTGTTTTGTGGATCTCTCGATTCCAATCTATATATTATATTTAGAAAATAAATCTTCAAGCAAAAAAAGGATTAAAAAAAAAATAAAATAAATAAAGTTTAAGAAGAAATAAAACATATTTAAAGTTTATATCTTTTCCATTAACTTTTGATATTACACATTTTACCTCGGTTTGTCCGCTTCACAACAATTTTTATTAAACCAGCATTAATACCAAATTCTTTGATGCTTTTTATGTAAGTGCTTTTATATTTTTTTCTTCATTATATCACAATCAGTTACAATAACTTTTTAGGATTGTTTCGATAATTATTTAGTCTTGGACAATCACATAACCTTTCAGTATATCTTCTTCTGTTAATAGACAACCGACTTCCATTCAAATAAATTTCTTTCTAATAATTAGGATTATAACATTTGTCAAATTTATCAATGACAATGATTTTTTAAATTCAATGGTTCGCCTAACTATTTGATTAAGTTTTGATTTAATAACATTTTCTTCTTTTATTAAGGAAACTTTTTTTAATAATGAAATTTTGTCTGGATTTATTATTTCTCCTAAAGTGTTAATAATTTTGACATAATCATTCCAAACTACTTTTCTATTAACCAATCATATCGATATACTTATAGAAAAAAAACTTTAAAAAAACACATTTAAAGAACATTTAAAAAATAGTAATATTATCTTATTTTATTAATATGATTTTAAAGTTATTTTTTCTAATTGTCTTACACCAAACTGTTAAAATTGTAATACTACCTTCTCGAGACATCTGTTTTAACCCTTCTTCGAGTAATATTGTGTAGTTTTTCTAAATAATCTAAACCAACTCTGTTTTCTTCAGTTATGTTTCCTTTTTTGAAGTCTTTGAAAACATATTTTAGGATCGTTTTTAACAAAAATAAAAGCATCAATTGGGTTTTTTCCATGTATTTTATAACAAGGATCAATTTAAGAAAAGATTGTATCACTGCCCACTCGGGTCATTTATAACACCCGTTGTCGTGATATTGTTTTGTAAAAACGTTGTTGTTAGTTAAAATCACCATCGTTCAAGAAAGAAAACAAACCATCATTTTTTTTTACAGAGATTTAACATTTTTATGTGACTGATTAAATAGTAGTTGCTAATTGAAAAGGAAATAATATTTTGGAGGAGTCTTTGGGCAGCAAGTTCAAAAAGATTATAAAGAAAAAATTTTTTTCCGCTTGGGTCCCATAACGTTTTGCCATTCTATGAATTTGGGTTCTGGAATTATATTAAAATAGGATTATATTCTTTAATAATACCTAAAAACGTACTTTTTTTCCTGATGTCAATATTACCTTGCAAACTGATATAATTTTCTTGCTCATTTATCTAAAATGACTCTAGCAAAAATCTTTAATTTAAAGTTAAAAGTTAATATAACTCTTCTCTTTTTTACTTTTATATCCGTTTAAGTTAAATTCTTTCATATATGTTTTTTCAAAGGCATTGATATTTTTTTTCTTCTGCATTTCTAACAGTATTGAAAAAAATCTTGAATAACTTTTTTCCTCTTCTTCTTTTCAGATCATTGGGGTTACGAACAGTAAAGCTGCAATCCGTGCTTTTGTTATAAGTTGTTTTTAATTTTGGTGATGATGGTGCTTTTTTAAACAACTTTCTTGCCGCCAACTTTTAGTCTATTAAATAAATAAGTAAGTGATTTGATGGAACAGCACAGCAACAGCTACAAATATAGGAATAGCTGTCGAACAAGTGCTAATGCAAGCTGAACAACCAAAGATACCTGCTTTAATCAGTAATGCATGTATTTACACTTTCCACAAAATTTATAACATTTTCTGTAAGCCGCAGCTAGTTTAGTTAGGTGAATAGTTTAATTGATCTATTGTTTCTATTCCATTATTAGAAATTAGATTTTTAGGACTCAATTATAACTAATAATATTTTTTTAAATAAATTTCTTCCAGTTCGCTAAATGGTACCCAACTATTAAATTTTTCATTGTTAACCTTCCATTTTATTGAACTAAAGCTTGTTTATTCTTAATAGTCCTCGTCTGATAACTTTTTTCTATTCTAAAAACTTCTTGTGTAGTAGGTAAAAGTTCTTGTTCTAATAATGAACCTCCCTGAATTATTTCATCATTTCAATCTTCTATAGTGTAATGTTCTGGATTTGTATTATTAAATCCATGAATTATAAATATCCCTCTGTCCAGTTTGGTGTAAACCTTTTTCAAAATGTACTTTGTCAGTTTGCTTAAACGAACACGTATCACCAATTTAAATTTTGCTTTAACCTCTTGGTAATCTTTAAAAATACCGATATAAGTTTAAAGTAAACAGTACCTTATTTAAGTTTTTTAACTGGCTTGGTTGGTGTCATTTTTATACAAGAGTGTTTTGTTTTGTTTATAATTTATCAACCCATATCCTGCAAATTATCTAAATAAGTATAGATTATTATTTAAAGGTAAAATAATTCCACATTATTATTTTTAAACTTCTATTAAAATCTTTCATTACTACGGCCTTTCCTTCGATTAAATGTATGATACGCGTGTTAATCTTATTTTTCTCAAAAAATGATTCAAACGTTTTTATTGTAAAATTCTTTTCTTCATCTATCCATAAATTTTGTGGAATCCTTGCCAGTCCTGCGGGACTTTCGTCCCTGAATTCTATCTTTTAAAATTATTTTTTCAAACGCTTCAGTAACAGATTCTCCCGGTTTTATCTTAATGAATAACACCCAAGCATATTTTAATGAATATATCAATCATCAATCATAATCGTTAACAAGTACTTTACTCCTTTAGTTATAATCTTGAAAAAGCTTGCTTATCAACTAAATCGGCAGACCAATATCATCAATAGCATTTGACAATCACTCGTCGTTTGTAAATTTTCTTTTAATTGGCTTATGTCAATTCTTCTGGCTAATTCATCATCCACTCTCAGAGGTAGCTTGGTACAGTATTTCGGGGTGAACTCTAACCACCTTTCCCCCGTTTATGTGCACTTTCCGTTTTTGCCCAAAAACCAATATTTAAATTTCGTTTTAATATAGGTTTTACCAACTAAAATGTTTGCAATCTACTCTCCAAATGTTTTTGATTTAGTGTTATTTCAGTTGGAAAAGCATTGTTTGTCAACATATACCCTTTTTTACACCGCTGTACATAGCAAAACAGACGGGGTCTTACATAACTCTGTGCGCTCAGTTCGCGACAGAGGAGGCCCATATGCTAAAGATTTCCTGGTCGCACATAGTTATATCCTGGAAGTGTTAGCCCTATTAGGTAATATAGGTAACACTGGCTTTATGTGTCTAAATTTACCTGCTGTCATAGTAACTTTTAACAAACTATGATTTCATTCTTCCACAAGACGAACAAGTAGCAAATTATCATTTTTCTCTTTCTCCCCTTGTTTTGTGTAACATAATGAAGATTTAAATTATCAGTAAATCTTCTTCTTTCAAACAATGTATTTTTTTTGTAACTCATCTAATATTTTTATGTATTTCTAATTTAAATCACACATTATCAAGAAATAAAACAATTAATACTCTGGAGATATTATTTGTTTATTTTTCCATTAAAATGTTAGCAAGATAAAGTACCGTTGTATGGTTTATTGTTTAAACCGAATTATCTGAACACAAATATGGGTTTTTAAATAAGCAAAACGGTGTTTTTGATTTTAATACAATTTTTCTTTTAGAAAGTTATGTAACATTCATTTGTATGCCATTAAATGTATAAAGCTTGCCCATACCTTGTATTTAATTTTGTTTTTATATTTATCCCCATTTCATAATGGAAGACAGTAGATCTACTTTACAATTATGTCAAATTCATTGTAGAAAAAAAACAAAAAAAATGCATTGTTAGTGGTCAGTCATCCACGGATGTCTCACTCGCACAGGTAATGTATGATGACATCCACGGATGACTCAATAGCAGTTGAGTCATCCAAATGGATGACATGTTATTGTCTATTTTAGAATTTTCGATAAATTAGTCTTTCTTTCCGTGCAAATAATGCTAATTTATTAACTTTCAAACTTCGTCAAAACCTGTAGATCAATTTTACGGTCGTATGATGACTCTGAACTTCTGTTAAATCGCTCGAATTTTGTCAATAGAGTCTAGATGCTATAGCTCTTCTCTGAAAAACTTAATATCTAATTCCTGCCACAATTCCAAAATTTCTTAATTTAGCTTAGTTAATAACAAGCTAGGTTTTAAATTTCACCGCTATCTATATTTTAAGAAGTGTTTTTTTAAAGAATAAATGGCCACTGAACAATGAATGCTACACAAGAGAGAGCGCTCCAAGTAATACAGTATGACTAAATAAAATGACGTCATCGTCAAATGAGATATAATTACGTCATGTGGCCTCGTGTCTTTTTTGCACTTTAATTATATAATAATCAAACGCAGATTTCTTAGATAAGCGGATTTACGGTAAGATCGTTTGTCTACGGATCTCGGGTGTCGCGACTTCGAACCTCGGTTGGGGCTATGTTTTGCCGTATACTAATTTGATTACACGACATTGTGGTCCTGATATCATAGTCCCACACCTCTGGCGTTGTAATGAAGATAAATCGAGCCCGAATAGTAATGATGACTCCCCGGTCATATTATTTATGACCACTTCCAGATCATAGTACTATGACTCCCCCTACGTGAAGTAAAACTTGAAACCTCACGAAGAATTGACCCCATAAAAAACGACCCCCGGTCTTTTGGTCAAATTTAGGTGATACCTCATGTATCTAAGGCCTAATTGCTTGCATTTAATGCCCCACTGGGTATGCGGGGAAGGGGGCATATAGAATTGCCCTTGAATGTCCCGTCCGTTCGTCCTTCCGTTTGACCATTTAGCCACTTGACAGCAGAAATCAGAGCATTCGCAACGGGAACAGGGATTCTATTTTCTAAACGCTGTTTCATGGATGTATACATTTATTATTCAGGATAATAACAATCACAAAACTTCACAAAATCACACCCAGTGTCAATATCCCTGCAAACATCGGTATGAAGTAATTCTTCAGAAGAAAGTTTTCACAAGAAACTGCTGCATAGACCTTAGTATTAAAAGGAAGATTGCAATACTAACAGTGGCAGTATAAGAACTGTATAAGGCGGCAACAATAGATAAGTATAGTAGTATGTATTGTTTTGTATTAGTAATGGCAGTGGAAGTGGTCAGTTGCAGTAGTATACAGAAGCAGCAGCAGGAATAAGCGACACAACAACAGCACAGGAGAAAAGAGTAGATGTACAAAGACGACATTAGTTTGGAAGCATTAGTAGCGTTGTAGTAGTATGTAGTAGTAGTAGTAGTAGTAAATGTAGTAACAGCAATAGAAGTAGCGGCACCAGTATTAGTAGAACAATCAAAAATGTTAACTATTGCAATGGAGGGTATTAGAGTAGTAGATCTAGTAAAATTGTCCATTAGGTTTGGGGGATCACTTTTTAATAATTATCGTCGAAAGTCTTTTTAGGAGCCGGTGTTTTTTAACATGGAAAGAGTACCTTAATATTTAAATGGAAAATGTCCGGGAACTCGATATTTGTTATGATTGTTCGAATGAGATATTTTCGGCAGTGCGGTAATTTACATGGAAGAGTACCTTTTTCTATAGAATAATAACTGGGGTCGTTATTTCTGTGGATTCGAAGGGAGTCAACATTAGGGTGTCAGTGTTTTAACATGAAGGTCAGTTTTTCTGTAATAATAATGACCGGGGGTCATTATTCTATAACGTTTCACAGGGAGTCAGTATTTTTATATGGGGAGTCAATTATTTATACAGGAAATGAGTCACTTTTTCTATAGAATAATTGCCGGGGGATCGATTATTTTATGGGGGCCGAAGTACTTCATAGACCGTTACTTAATATAAAGATAAAAGGTTTGTACTGGTACAGAATCCATGAACACTGGTTAGGGTTTAACTGCGCGCCATTACCTGACTGAAATACTGTTGAAAAACGCTTACAATCCCAAACAAACCAACAAACAGAAATCCAGGCAACGCCCGAAAGGTACTAAGGCAGACCAGGTTTAGGCCGTATTCCGGCTCGATACCATAGTAATTAGGTCACGTAGATATTAAGTTAGGTTTTAAATTTGCCACCTGATATGACCTATAAGAAGCAACAAAATGAATTACTGAAAGCAATGTAGTGTATAGTCTACGTAAATAATCTTCCATGTAACATCAAAAACGTTCAGACTCGTGTAGTGAGTGTTGTGTTACGTGCTCAGAGCATATGTTAATTTTAAATGTCTTGCCGACCCAAAATAAATCCTATCTTATCTTATATTATCTATATCGTAACTTACAATTTCAATACCCTGTCAAAACAACGACCCGGCTTCATTATATTATACTGTTCTAGCCCTACTGTTGACAAGATCAATTAAATATGCCAACTGTACACTTGGTTGCGATGTTTATAAATGCATTTATTTTTTTTATGATAAAATTATTTTTCCCGGGCTTGAGGCAGTATACGGCTTCATCGTCTTCGTATTCATTATCCTCACGTCGTCATCATCTTTTTAGCATAAATCAATCATCATATGACAAAAGTAATTATAAAGATTATCCTTTTTATCCACTCTTCGTGTTTAATCCTGATTTTTGAGTGCAGACCGTGAATTTATATCAAGTTGATGCAATGACGATCGTAATTCCTTGATCAGATATACAATACATGAAAAAAAAAGTATATATTATATTTTACTCATTAATGCTATAGGACCCAATATTGCCTATTGCTTAATTTATTGTACCCTGCCCCTAATAATATCGCGGGTTTTCTTTCTCTGTTTTTAAAACGGAATATTTTTGTCCTAAAATAAAAAAACCGATATGGTAGCCTAGCTGTTCGAACGTTTAACAACGTCAGGCCATTTTTATCAACCGCCCGATGAAATCGTGCGGAGGGGTATTAAATGGCGGTTGTCAGTCCGCCCGTCATTCGTCGTACGCAGCCATTCCCATTAATACCTGGAGAGAATTTTTAAGCAAACTTGAAAAAAAAACAACATGAATCTTAACACTTTCCATACAGTTCTAACAGCCCTTGCTTTATATGAAAAATGTCCGACCGCAGCAATTCTCAGTAACTACAACATGGCAGAATTTTCATTCAAACTTTAGTAAACATAGCCAACCATGATTCTGTGCAATGACGTCCATTTTTTATTTTGATTGATCAATTTCTCTTAACAGTTATTGTCCTTGAATTTAATGAAAAATACAACGCCTGCAGCCAATGCACAGTATCAAGTTTTGTAGAATTTCAACGAAACTTAAAGTAAATAGAACCAACATACTTGATGATGCAGCGTCATTTTCTTTTTTATTGGGCTATTTCCAAAGAGTTAAGCCCTTAAAATGTGTAAAAATCCACAGATTTGTACATAACAAAACCAACCAACTGGGAAGGAAATTCAAAAACTGCTTTGATTCTTCTCAAGAATATCTATTATAAACATTGACGTTGTGTACCCATATCGGGTTGCCACATTGCCTAGTCATGCATGACATTACACCTCCCCATCCCACCCCCACTCAAACCCCCTCCCATTTTTAAACCTTCCATGAGTACTTTATCAACATTCAAAGTTGTACCAATCTTTCAGTCACACTCCTCCACCCCAGTCCTGCTCACTCACGCACCCCGATCGTGATTTCTCCCCCGCCCTCCTAATTTTTTTGAGTATGAAATTATTTGCCTTCTTTGTAACATTCTGTAACTTTTTGCCAGACGGGAGTTTTTTTTTGCCGTCTCCTCACCACATGACACTTTCTGTGTCTGGGGGAAACATTCATCGAATTTGCTTGTTATTTAATTATTAATTATAACATCAGAATTAAGACTTGTCTAAAAACCTTTTTCACATGCTCTGGTATGGTGTAACAACCTGTGCACGAAACGTTGTGCGCGTGTGTTGTTAATATGTTATAATAAGTAGAAATCATTTTCTCAAACGACTTATATTTCGGCGTTTGTAACCATGCATTCCTAGGCACAAACATTCTTGACTTACACCCGGAAAGCGTTAAACTGTTCTCTTATGCAAACAGATAGAAATCGAAATTGACCCAGTGTTATCGTAGAAATATTTTGGCATCCAATTTTGCAGAAAGCATTCCATAATTTGAAAAATACATCACGAAAAATAGAAAAGTAATTCGTTTTTGCAACATTTATTTAAATTCAATGCTGTGTCGCAGCACTTACATCGGTGTACAACAATCTGATCAAAGCTGCACGAGAAACAGAAATAATAAATTAGTGAAACGGAAAGTTTAAGCTGATCAAATGTCCGTACATCACACACTATTTATACTGGGTCTCCTCGGTTAGTAAATTAACCAAAGTGAAAACACAAAAAAATTATGTATATGCTAGTTTTCTTCCCGTTTAAATTTTTCCCATTATTGTGACTTTAATCAGATTTAAAAAATTCCTTGACTACTGGGTTCAATTTTCACGCTACCGGTGAATTAAGCAGTTAACAAAACGTTACGAACTTTTCCACGACGTTTATCACCAGGCACATTGGTTGTTTGTTAAAATTTTTTTGCCAAGCATTTATTTTAACTGTCTGTTGCAAAAATACGTTTTTTGGCTATTTGTCGTTTTTCAACTGTTTCATAAATACTTAAATAACAAAAATTCATCATTGAATCTATGCCCCACCCACCCGCCCCGTTGCTTGAGAAGTGACTATACCATCAATGATGCACCCTACTAATCGGCCCGCAACATTAGGACCCAAAACGTCAACCAAGAGGCAACAATTTCATAACTGATTTTATTCAAATTTTTCTTCCGAGGGGGGGAGCCTCCTACCCCCTCCTCACAAATGAGGGCTGTATCAGAAAACCGCTCTGTACCTCAAATTGTTTCATATCAAATGCCCTTGACTTTAAAAAGCAACCGCGTGCACGAGAATTCATTCTGAATGATTAGACTAGTTTGTCAGAAGAAACCATAGAACAAACGTAAACACTTTTCAAGTATTGGCATAGTAGAAATATTTAAATTACATCCAAAGTGCATGTGAATTTCAAAGCTAGATAATTATCAACCAAGAATTTTACAGCTGTTTTAACTGATTCACCACCACCTATAGCTGTATGACTAACGTATTCAATGACAAGGTTTTAAGTATCACTGGTACCATTTTCTAGTATGTTTTTATTAGTTTTTAAAACAACCTATTTATTGTTACAATTTGTACAAAAAATGGAAACTTTTGGTTTTATAATCAATTCTTGCTGTTCCTATTAATTTACCTCTGTACAGAGTTTGGACAATTTGGAAAAAATGATTTGCAGGCGGTAAAAGTTCCCATAGTTTGTCTTAAAACTTGTTAAACCAAATCTAGTCGAAGAATTATCTTCGGCACCAAACATAATATTAGGTAAGCAGCAAAATAAAATAAACAGTCCCACAGAATCAAGTGTTTATTTAACAATTATTGAGATTAGAATTCAGCCATCGTTAAACCGAAATACATTACACAACCATGAAAGTAAAAATATAAATTATCTTGGATTACATCGCAGTAAATCCTGGACAAATGCCAGGGATCAGTTTAAAATGTTCCCACCACACATATAACCGAAGACACTCAGCGAAGATTATATGAATGCAGAAACGTGAAATTGCATTTTTTTTTCTGTGTACTACATGACAGTCAATTTTTTTTTTTTTTTCCCATAGAATTTTGTATCAATTACGCAGTCAAACCTGTTTGGAAGTCTATATCATTATACAGTTATACGGCTAGAACTGGTGTAATCATGTGATGAACCCACCATACGTACAGTTTGCCAATAAGTTTTATTGTTTAGTACGCAAACTGAAGGTGACCCAGTAATGATTTGTGTCATTACTCACTGCACGCGCCGTATTTTCGTGACGTTTTGAGTTTGTGGCGCGACCACGATAGTTCAGCATATCAAGGGCATGTCAATCAAGTTTGAATTTTGGATTTTGATGGTTATTCAATAATATTGGAGTCCGGCTAGCATCCGTAGCATCATATTTCAAATCTCGGAAAAATATCATATTGGTTGGGTGGAAGCTAAAATACCAAGCCCAAATTTATTCGTGACATGACATTGAGGCGTGGAAAGAAAGAAACCATAATGAATATAATCTGCGGATAAGTAAAATGTAATCCGTCGGTCTTACTTTTGATAAGGTTTAGTAGACTCTAAGCAAACCATTTTTGAGAGTATGTCTGTATTCTATCTAGATCTTCAAGTGTCTTATTATTATTTCAAAGGCGGGAGCGTGGGAACTGTGCGCAAACTGAAGCCTACTGTAGCTAAGGAGAATGACTCCAAAAAAGAATCCACAATCTCTTCTTAATTTTCTGTATTAACGTCGAATTAACATATACTGGTACTGAAGAATAAACCCCGAACAGAAAATGAGTTTTTTACCTGTAACTTTTTATTTCTGCAAATTGTAACCAACGGTCGGGTATCAAAATAAAAGGACTTAACCTTTTGCTGATAACTTTAGCGTAATTCAAATCTTATATCAGTAAATCAAACTCATCACGAGTGAGAGCCTAAAATGGTAAGTAAAAAGGGGACTAAATGAACGATTGACTGATGATAAATCGACACTTTGTCATTTACAAAATTTTCTTGTATGCATTATATTGAAACTTTCGCCCAAAAGCTGCAACAGTCTTCCCTTCTGATCAAGTAATGAAAAGTTACCAAATGTCAGGCCATCCTTGATTCGACAGTGAGCATCGCAAAATCCACACCCTCTTCCCCAGTAATTTTGAAAATATTTTTATACAAATTTATGTAAGCATTATATTTATACAAATATTTACCATTTTGTTTTTTGTTTACACCAGTTGGTGTGTAATGGGAAACTATTAGATGGGTGTGGTTCAATTTTATAAATAACTGCAAATGGCATCGAATATATCCAGGTGGTCGACTTTATCATCTTCGCGGGTTAACAACATACCAGTATGCGGGATGTCTCAAATACTTTGAATAACAGAACATTTACAATCGCACTCTCTTCGGTTAAAAACATCGAACTGAAGTTCTTTAAAGAATATATTGTTATGTATTTATTGATTGACATTTATATCGATAGCATATAACCCAACACAAGGCGAATAAATATAATATTCACAGCATATAAAAAATCATTTCGTTACTAGTTTGAAAACAAATGTTATACTGGAACGATGATAAACTGATGAGAAAATGAGGTATTTTTACCTGCATAACTTTTTATTTCTGCAACTTGAAATCAATGGTCGTATAACAAATTTATGTAAGTCAATTATTTATACAAAATATTTACCATTTTGTTTTTGTTTAACAACCAGTCGGTGTTTGTAAGTGGAAACTGTACGTACATGATGTGTTCGAGTTTTATAAATACCCGATTGCATTAATGCAATTGAATAGATCTATTTCCAAGGTGTTCTGTCCAGGTTTTTTCATCAGTACCAGTAAGTAAGAAGGCATACTTTTAAAAAACTGAAAATTCTTAGCCAGGTGTTATACTTTTGAAAAATCCTAAAGAACATATGGACAACTCGTTAAAGCTACAAAAGCTGAATTTCCATTGGAGTCCATGCTAATCCTAATAAAAAAATCAGTTGTAAGAAAGAAAAAATACTAACAAAATACATTAGGGAAGGTGGTGATTTTAGGTGTACGTATAGCGGATAGATTGAATTTGATAATATTATATTTAGACTTGAATTATTGTATAAATTTTCATATCATTCTTTTACTGACCTTCAAAATAACATTCTGACAAAACATTTTAAATCTTGCTTGAGTTTTATTTTTCATATGGAAAATAAGCTATCCCCTATAGACTAAATCAGTGTATTTGTTACAGTGATGTCAGTGAGATAGAAATTTAAAAAGCGAATGTTTATGAAACTGAATACATTTTTAATATATTGATTTTTTTATAAAAGAATTTCTTGGAAAGTTTTGTTCAGAGGAGGTGGATTTTTAACTAAAAATGGAAAGATGACCAAAGCTATCCTGTACACCCCTAAATCAGCTGGTATGTAAACAACTGAAGTGGAGGGAAAACACATGAATTTCTATGAAAAATGTTTTAAGAATAGATGTTTTCTGTGTTGTGTCTGATATACTAAAAAAAACTGTTATTGTCATTTTCTGTTCGAACTGGAACCTAGAAAAATTAGTTAGCTATCACTATCCCCCTAAAGCACTGTTTGGTACATACACAGATTACTGGCATTAATAAACTTATTTCATAAAATTAAACACAATTAATACATTTTTTGTTATCAACTATCACAGATACATTTAGCACATACAGCCCAGTTTATATCATTAAAATCACTTGTGTCCATCATATTTCTTCTAGTTATCTACTTACATGGATGAAAATGCATACAAAATCAGGAGTTGTACATTTCAAAAATTTCAAAACATTCCTAAAAATTGCTTAACAAAAATGGTTAACAGAGCTGAAAGTTAGAGCTATCCCACAATACAGCTATGTTTTCAGGAAATATTCTTAATATAGGAGCCCTACCTATAGAAAAAACACAACCAGAAAAATATTAAACAAAAATACGTCAATAAGAGTGTTTGATATGGTATGATTTTCTTCCAAATATAACATTTAACGTTTCTTTTTTTATATTGAAATTTAAAAGGGCCTTAGTATCAGATATATTTGATACCAGATAAGAGGATATGAATACTGATAATTTTTATTCTAAGTCGGCAATGCAAGAAAAGCACTGATTGCTTTAGATTTGTCTACTGAATTTATTAAAAAAAATCAAGTCCGAAATTAATATATATTTATTAAAAATGCTTTAGGGTTTAGAGGTCTAGGGTGATGAATTTTGCATGTTTCAATAATCATATATTTAATGGCAGGCAGACAGACATTATGATGTACATTTTAAATGTTTGCTGTTCATTTTTGCATATCTTCAACATGAAAATTAAGCTATCATTTTCGTGAGCTAATCACTGTGTATATTAAGAAAACCAGTGAATGAAAAATATTTCAGAAATTTAAAGTTGCGATGTGTTAAAATATTAATGGGAAAGCTATTCTCTACACCCTAAATCTGTTCATTTGTAAACAGTGGGATGAGAGCAGAAAGATAGGTAAAAAAAAATACTTTTTTATTCTTCCCACAATAATGAGAGCACAACATAATATATATACAAGTATATGTACAATACGCATAATGAACAATAATTACAGCACTTGTCAATGCTTTTATCATCATCACGATGTTATGCTGACGTTCACGTCAACTGATATCTAGCGCCATGTACGCATCAAGATAAGCGCTTTCAAACTTCATGAAATATTTAACTTAATAACATGTTTTAAACTAAATGTCGGGCAGCGCCCTCGTAAAATTATTATGCCTGACTATAACCGCCATCGTGAATAAATAGTCATAAAGACTGTTTTGCTATCAATTATTTCTTAAATGCTAATTAATTAGCTTTAACAAAACCCCCAAAATCTTATAGTTGGACTTATATTAAATAGCTGAATGTTTTGAAAGAAGAGCAGTTCTCTCTTTAAAAAGTGGTTACAATATACACGAAATGTCATTTAACCTGTCACTTGCAGTATTTCGACCCAAATCAGGGTAGCCGTATATCTTTCTTGATATACGAAGAAGTTATTGATTGCGATTTTTCAATTGTAACACACATTACTGAGTTGGTGCATTGACCTCATTATAATAAGTGACTTCATTACTAATATTACTCATTAAAACGGTTGTCCAACACTAATTTTGTAAATAAATTGCCAAAAATCGTAAAATGAAGTACTGACAAGAAAATAAATAATAGGTCAGTGCCAAAGAATGTGAGATTAGGTTATCTGACGCGTCACCGGAACGTTTATCAGGTTCGGCCTTCGGCTCCACCTGGTAACCTCCTCCACCTCACCACAGATTAAACCAATATTTTAAAAAGATTTATGCGAGAAAACGCAATGCAGAAATCAGTTGAATAAACTTTTTATCTGGAAGACTTTTTTTAAAACAGAAGTTTAGTGTTTTAGTCAGCGAGGTGCAGAAAGGGAAATCATCTAAAGAGATCAAAAAATAATAAACAAATTTAAATGAAAATAATATATAAATTTTAAGAAAAAACTATGCAAAATAAAACAGTTATAATATGTAAGCTCGTGGTTACGAATATATAGAGTGGGGTACCCCGGGTATTTTTTTGCACATATTTTTCTGGGCCCCTCCCGGCCTCGCGATATGGCAGAGAAAAATCCTCGATGTCCCCCAGCTCTGATATATCCTGGTAACCACTCTCAATACAAAAATTTTACGATCATTTGTTATGCTTAAAAAATGGCCAAAGTTTGAAAGAAAACCATTTTTTTTTCAAGAAATTTTTTTTTATGTCATAAGCCGATCACGCAGTTACCTGTCTGAAAAAACGGGGAGAAAAAAAAAAAAAACTTTTTTTTTTTTAAAAACCCCATATTTTTTTGATTTTGATTGATTTTTTTGAACCTGTCACTATTCTTCTGCAAACTTTATTTTTTTTTATTTCTTTCTTCAACTTCCTTTAACCTTGTTTTTGGGTTAACATGTATGTTGGGGTTTTAGTATTTTTTTTCCATCATTTTTTTAATTTTTTCGAACTTATTTCTTTTTCTTTTTTCCTGGTCTTCCGCCCCTTTTTTACTTTTTTGGGAAACCGAATTTTTTTGGGGTACTTTTTTGGGGTTACCCCTGTCTGAAGTTGAAAGATTAGTTTGTTATACTTTTTTTGTTTAAATAAGCAGTTCTGGAAGTAATTTTGGGGGGGGTAAAATTAAAAAAAAAAAAAAAAAAAAAAAAGTCTTCAATCATGGCGTTTGAATATTTTAAGAAAATTATTTTTACACTGCGGCTTTTTATATTAATTTTACCAATATTTTAATGCCATTTTTTTTTTTGTTTTAAAAAAATGCTCGGATGGCATCATTTTTTCTTTTGGCCTTTTGAAAAGCTGGTATATATGGAGCAAAAATTTTTAAAAATGTTTTAAAAATCTTTCTGCTTTCAATTTAGGGTGCGGTATTTTTTCCCATAGCCCCATTATGAAATATTGCGTGGGGCCCCCTATTTTCAAGGCAGGGTGCCAAAAAATCAAAGCAACGCCCCCAATTTTTTTTTTTGCTTATTTTTGGGTAAACTGAAGTTTTGAAACCCAGTTTTTTTAATAAAATTTAATTGTAGAAAAAATTTTCGATCCAAACGTGCAGAAGTCCCTTAAGACAGGATAAAGCAAAATAAACGGAAAACACATGTCAAGTGTCATTTTTAGTCGGCTATTCTACTCACCCTGGGTCGGTGTGGGGCGTCGGCGTCACACCCCTTGGTTAAGTTTTCTGCTGCAAGTAATACAGCCATCAATTAAAGGCATATAGTTTTGAAACTTATTTTTTCCTTTTCTAGGTCAATTACCAACCTTCTGGGTCAAGTTCCAAAACTCTGACATGTATTTGAGGAAAAAATTTCCCCCTTTTTGGAGTAGAAATTTTGGTTGTTAAAAGTGTTTTATTTAAAAATTGCCAAAAAAAACTCACTTTTCAGCGTTATAAAAAGTTGATAGCAGAACCCCCCCATAACATGCCTTATTTTGGCCAAAAAAATGCCCCATTTTTGGATTAGAAAAAATTCTGGTTAAAGTTTTGCGTGCAAGTACAACAGCTTTTCTAACAGGATATAGTTTTTGAAACTTTAAATTTTTTTTTTTTTTTTAGACACTTCCCAACCCCAGGGGTAAATTTCCGAAACTTGACATGTATTTTGAGAAAATTTGCCCCTTTTTGGACTTAGAAAATTTACATGCGATTTTCCTCTCCAAAACTAAGCAGATATTGAATTGAAACTCACATTTTTCTTAGCTTTAAAAAAACTAGTTGATACCCAAGTCCCATAACCTGACCTTTTTTTTGGCCAAATTATGCCCCTTTTGGACTTGGAAAATTCTGGTAAAAAGTTTGGTGCAATTTACATACACTATTTTAACAGGCTTTATTTTGAAAAGTTATTTTCTTTTTTATATTTAATACCAAACCCCTCATTTGGCAGGCCCCCTAACTTTTGAATGTTTTTTGACAAATATGCCCCCTTTTGGATTTAGAAAATTCGGGTTATTTTTAAACATGCAATTTAGCACAAGTTTTAAAAAACTGAAGCTTTTTGGTAAAATTTGCCCCCTGTTCCTTGAAACTTTTTTGATATTTAAACCCTTTTTTTGGGTAATTTTTCCTGTTCTGGGCAATATTTCAAATAGTGGGCTTGGCTGTCTTACAGACAGCCTTGTTAAAATGATTACATTACAGACCGCCAAAACGGGTTTTTGGCCCATTTTTTGCTTTAAAAAAAAAATTCCCGGAAGATTGTCCCAACAAATTTGTGCGTAAAATTTCCGTTGCAGGGCCCAATACGTAAAGTATCGTATTGACCGATGGTTTACTATTAAATTTAATGCTATTCAGGGACATTGCATTGTGGGAAAAAGATTAGAACCATTCGACACTTGACCTATAAAAAAAACCTGAAGAACCAAAAAAAAAAAATAAAAAAAAAAAAAAAAATTTTCTTTTCAAAAATAAAAAAACGCGGGGGAAAACCTGGAATTTCCCTTGGCTTATTTAAAAGAAAAAAAAGGGAAAATATTTTTTGCTTTTTTTGTTAGTTAGCTATCAGGAATTAACTTTTTTAAGGCAAAAATTTTTTTTTTTTTCCGGGGCGGGTTTTTAAAACAAAAGAATTTCAAAATCAATGTAAATATGTAAAATCAGGTGAGAGTTTTGTCTGTATTAAACATTTGGGCCCCATTTAGTACCGTTTTTTAAAAAAAACCAAAACGTTGTATGACAATCATTTATAAAAATTTTGCATTATCTTTTTTAATTGTTATTTGGGAAAAAATAAATTTTCTTGTAGATCGTATAAAATTTTAACCAAAAAGAAAAGGCAAAAAGAGGGAAGGGAATCGTTTTAATGATCCAGAAACCCCAACCGAATGCTATTTTCATATATACTTAAAATTTTTTGGGGGGCGGTGGGGGTTGGGGGGAAAAGATTCTCCCCCCCCCTTACCTTTTTGTTGGGGGTCAACTCGACAAATCTCACCCTTTATTTTGGAAACTTGACGGTATTGTTTATTATACTTTTACCGAAATTCCCATTAATTGATTGTCCATTGGAATTTTTTCTTCCCCCCTCAGCCCAGTCAGACCTCTAGTTCCCTTAAAAAAGGGTTTTTTCGGGTTTTCTCGTGCAAATGTCTTTTGCATTTGACGGTGCCTGCTTAAAAAACCTTTGTGCCTATATTTGATGGGTATGGTGTGCGGCATTTTTTCGAATTCCAATCGTCTTTTTGAACAGCTGTTTAATTAATTTAGGTATTTTGTTTATATCTTGCTCACGTGTTAGATGTCCCCCCAAAAAACGGAAGTCGCCAGTAACTTGGGTTCATTCTTTTTTTCCTTTTTTTGGAACTGTCGAAAGGCGATTTTTTTTTTTTTCTGTAGAATTGAAAAAAATTTCTTTAATTTAGTTTTAAAAGGGTAAAAACTCTTCCCGGGCTGCCGTTTTTCCCACATGAAATTAAAATGTATTTTACCCCAAACCCAGAGATCAAGCAAAAGAAAAAGCATCCAGCTAAAAAGCCATTATTTGGAAATGCGGTGAAAAACGTGCCCCGAACCCTTTCCAAAAATTTTAAAAAATTATAAATCCTTTGCAAAACCGTATTTTTCCGTTTTAAACGCCCCCGGGGGCTTACTTTCCAAAGAGGGGGCTTTTTATTTGAGGTAAAAAATTAAAATGAAAGTTTTCCCAAAAAAAAAATAGCAAAAATGTTTTCTTGTTTTTTTTTAAAAATTCCATCCCCCCCCCCCCCCCCCCCCCAAAAAAAAAAAAAATTTTTTGGACCCAAAATTTAATGAGGTGTTTTTAGGATTAAAAATCGGTCCCCGGTTTTCCAGGCTGGGAAAAACCCCTTACGTCAGCCCAAACCGGGGTTCCCCCAAAAAACATTTCCTTTATTTCATCGGGTAGCAATAGTGCTCCCCCAAAAATTAATGGTTTGCCCCCTGCTGTGCCTGCTTTAAATTTAAAAAATTTCTTAAAAAAAAACCCCTTTCCCCCCAAAAAATTTATTTTCCCCCAATTTTTGCAATTTTGTTTAATTTTGGGCGGAAGCGTGTGGCGAGGGTGTAAAAAAAAATCAATGTTTAATGTTTTGTTTGTTTATTGGCTACCACGCAAAAAAAGGGGCCTTTTCGGGAGTGTACGGCCCCTATTTTTTCGAAAATACGGGCGTATAGGGGATGTTTTTATTAAAAAATAGGCCCTAAAATACGATCCGTTTTCGGGAATCTATATCGGAAGCCCGTATATTTGTCATGCATATACGGATCCCGTATACGCCGAAAAACAAAAGTATTTTTCCCCGTATAAGCAATATACGAATTTTCCAAAAAAAAATCCCTAGAAATGGTGTTTTTTTCTGTCCTGCTTTAACATAAGTTTCTTTTTCTGTATTCGAAGGGTTTGGACTTTTTTTCCGTATATTTCCGTTTTTTGAATTACGGAACACGTTACGAGCCTGTTTTTTTTCGAATTTAAAACAGTAAAAGGATCCCGTATTTTTGTCATAAGGACTGTGATTGCATCTAATATAGGGGGCTATCGGATTTGTTTTTTCTAATTTTTTCGGGCTTCGGTTTTTTTTCCGTATACGCATGATAAGTAGTATACGGACCCCATTTTTGCATATACGGACTGTGATAGATTTAATTACGGGGCATATACGGATTGATTTTTAATATAGGGGTTTCGGTTTTTTTTTCCGTTACCATGATTAATAGTTACGGACCCCGTTTTTGTCTAACGGGAATTACGAAACTGTACTTTGGGGACTAGTCCCGTAAGAGGGTTTAAACCAATATACGGACCCCCACTTGTGTCAAATGGGGGGAAAAAATACGAAACTGTATTTTTTTATTATACGGGCTACGGATAGTGATATGCATGGTTCGAAATATTACGGATCCGTTTTGTGTCATTACGGAATTTTTTTGATCTGATTAGGGGGGATATCAAACCTGTAGTTTTTGATATAGGGGCCAGGTTTTTTCCCTTTTTTTTTTGGCAAGTTTATGCGGTATAAATTCATTTTTGTGTCACTTTTCGCGAATTTGGTTTTGTATTCGGGGAATTCAGGACCGTATTTCTAAAGAAATTTTACCAGATTTTTCCCCGATATCATGTATAGTATAAAAATCCCGTTTTTTTCTTTTATGGGGAAACTTTTTTGGGGATTGGCCCACTAAAAAAGATGAAAAAAAGAATGTCGATATCCTCCCAAAAACGGATGTTAAAAAAAAAAGAAAAGACAAAAGGGGTATGAAAAAAAAAATCAATTTTTTTTGATTGGAGACTGAAGATTAAAAAAAAAATTTTATTAACTTAAAAAAAAAAAAAAAAAAAAAAAACAGTTTTTCAAAAAGGTTGAACATTTTCATTTTCTTGTCCAAATAAATAAGCAGAATTAAAAAGTGAGATCAATAAACATCAAGCTTTCTTTTTATTATTATATGTTCATTTTTTATTAAAAAAATAGCAAATTTGCACATTTTAAATTTTGCCGGGACTCAACAAACATTAGTATATTCTTTTTCTATTGCTGTAATTTTTTGTTTTTCCCATGAATGGATTACCGCTTTAAAAAGGGTTTTCGATTTGCCGTCTTCTAAAAAGAGCAGTAAAAACCCCCCTAAAGTCCCAAGAGTCTTTAAAAAGACCATGTTTGGGTTTGTACTGGGAAAACGAATGTAAGCAGGTTACAAATGATGAACCCCTGGGAAAAATTCGTTTCCTGATCTCAAAGTATAAGCTTTTATCTGTTGTTCGGAATGTCACTGAGAACGAATGGGGTCATCCCGGGGTGTCTGTTGCATCTGTTGATCAAATAGTAGAAAAATTCACCCAAAAAAGTATATTCTCTATCGTGAAAAAAAAAAGTCGTCCCCTTTTTGATTCCCGTAAAAAAAATCTTGGTAAGTGGGGAAAAAAAAAAAAAAAATGCCCCCTTTTTAAAATTATAAAAAAAACGACCTTGCAATTCTGGATTGTAATTATATCTATTAAAAGATGGAAAAATTTTGACGAATAAAATGACATGTGGTTTTGCGCGGGAAAAAAGAACCCTGACCGCACGGCAATAAAGAAATTTTCCCCGTCGTTACCAATATAACCCAAGGGAGGGTTTTTTTTTTGTTTAATGCGCGTTAAATATACAATTTTTACGTAAAATTTGAAAAAAAAAAATCAATTCTCATGGTTTTTCCCCAACTTATGTTGCAGTATATAGCAAATTAACACCATTAATAATTATCTAAAAAAAATTAATGCCCTGATGAGAAAACCCAAAATAGTGGGTTTTTCCCAGCAGGGTCGGCCAGCCTGCGCATCCGTGCAGTCTGGTCAGGGGCCAGCTGTTCGCTTTCAAAAACCCAGGAAAATTGAAAAAATGTTAGCAAAAAAGCAGGTCCCGAGCAGACTGCGCGGTGCGCAGGTTGGTTCGATCCATGCTGGTCGAAAACTAAGAATTTGGTTTTATCATGGACGGCCAATTTTTTTATTTTTATTTCTGTCTTTTGGACGATTGGAGGCCAGTGCCTTTTTTTGTATTCGTTTAAACAAAAAAAAAATTTCGTTATTTTTAAATTTATTTTAAAAACCCAGATTGATTTAAATTACACTAAAAAAAGGTAATTTAAATGTGTAAATGTTTTAAAACACCCTTTAATTTTATTTGTTTACAAAAATTTCCTGGGGGGTAAGAAAAATCCGGCAGGGTTTTTTTTCCCCCCCCCCCCCCCCCGGGGTCATAAAAAAATGAAACCCACTTACTACAAAGGAAAGGTACTTTAAATTTTAGGTTTATGGGTTAAAACCCGTTAATACATCCTTTTGGCCCCGTGAAAAACAAAAAAACGTTTTTTGGGGCTATTTGAAGATTTACGCTGAAAATGGCCGTAAAACAGAGAAGAAAAATACCGTCAATCGGAAATTCCTAAAAATTATTTGTTTAAAATGTCAAAAGGTCCGTTTTAAAATCGATTTAAATAACAGATAAGCTGGGCAATTACTTTTTTGTTTGTCATGTATGGCCGAAAGTAAAGTTTTTTTTTGATGTAAATATTTTAACGATTTAAATAGTTAGATACCATATTCATATTTAAATATTACTTTTTTTTTTGACAATAAATAAAATATTATTTCATATTCGATTGTTCCCCATTTCACTTTATTAATTTTTAAACTTCATTTAAGACTCGTTTGTAAAAAGTTTCTGTAAAGATTAGTAAAATAAAAATAATGACCCAAAACTATTAGTTTTCGATTCACCCCACCCCCCCCCCCGTGTTTTCAACAACAACACTTTTTTCGGAAATCACAAAATTGGTTTTTTTTTCTCCCGCTTTATCTGTTTAAAAAAAATGTTATAAAAATTTGGGAAGCAAAAAATCATAGTTTTATGTTTTAGGGTCATATAAAAAATTTTTATAACTTCAGATAATAACAAATTTACTAAATAAAAAGTTTTTATTAAACCCCCCTTTTTTTTTATAATACTTTGAAAAAAAAATACGCTGCCAAACCCCCCTTCAAATTTCAAAACTGTAGAGATAAAAATCGTAATAATTTAATTTTTTTTTTCATACGACACTGATATTTTTTTGCAGAGAAAAACATTTTCTTCCCAGACAGAGGCAAGAGATGTTGTAATTGCAAAAGGCCATTTTTAAAAAAAAAAAAAAGGGTTTTTTTCAGATTCCGGGAACCCCCTTTTCTAAAAATAAAAGATTGAAATATTTTAAATTTTTTTAATTTCTTTTCCCCGGATTCAGTTTTTTTAATCGAATGAATGAACGGCGTGCCGCCTTTTTCATTCTTAAAGCTAGCCTCGGCTACCTGCTTTCAAATAAATTTTTTGGGGGTTTTTTTGTCCTTTCAATTTAATTCGTTTAACCCCAATGGGATTTATCAAATGATTTTTGCAGATATTTTTTTATTTCAAAACACTTGCAACATCAACATTTTGGTGACGAACCCTTTTAGATATCGGATGAAAGAATGAATGAAAAAAATAGTTAAATGTTTGTTTTGAAGAAATGATCAAACGAATGAAGAACTACTTAACGGCTTTTGAATTTCTTTTTTAATTAAGATTTACAAAAATTTAAAAGCCTTTTGACGCCCCTTTTGAATTTTTTAAAGCAATAAAAAAACAACCCGTGTTTCGATTAATTGAAATATTTCTGGTTTGGTTTGTCCAAAAAAAAAAAAAACAGTTTTAAAAAATTAAAAACATATAAACAAAAAAGTACTTTTCTGGATTTTTTTTTTCCTCTGAAATATCAATACGTTATTGCGTGCGGGGATTGAGCCCGATGTTTCGCTTCGGGGATATTAAAGGCGAAGGGACGAAGGTTTTCAAAATGAGGATACCTAATTTCTGTATGCATTTAAAAAAACCCAATTAATTTGCGCTAAATTTGTGTTAATGGCATTCTCGAGTTTTTTGATATTGTCAATTTGGGTAGAAAAAAGTTTGAAATTGTCAGGACTGGGTTACCAGGTAGGGACATGGTCTTCTATCTGATTTTGTTTTGCAACAAATTTTTTCAATTAAGTTGAGTAAACTGTTCGGCGAAAAATTTTGTACATTTATTTTTTGTGGGATGGGGAAACGTGTAAAATTTTTATATCATTTTATTTTAAAGAAAGACACTCATTTAAACTTTTCCAAAATTTTTTTAGGTTTTTTGTTTTAAATTTTAAGCAATATTTGTATTTTTAAGTCAATCAGTGTCACGCCCCCTCCCGTTACCACGGTATCATTGCTTTAAGTAAAAAATGTGAGTTATCGTATGTTTTTCTTTTTAAATTTTTATTTTTTTCTCTTAAAAATATTTATTTTTTTTGTACCTTGTGACTGGGAATGTGTCTTTCTTTTTTTTTCTAGAATTTTTAAAAAGACTTTTTTACAAGGGGAAAAATAAAAAACTTTTAATAAATGGACCCTAAATATCACGGTGCGTTTGACAAATAAAATGGAAAGTTTTCAAATAAAATTTAGGGGGAAAGGTATGGCCAAAAATCGGGCCCATACCCCATTTGGCAGCTAAAAAGCTTTTGCCGCCCAGCTACCTACACATGCGATAGTATAAAATCAAAAATAAGAATAATATATGTAAAATTTTTTAAACGCATTTATGTTTTGGACATTGAAAAAAAATTTATGGAAATTACGAAAAATTACATGGCTAGGTCAATATAAAGGACCCCCACATCCACGGAAATAAATAGTCGCCCCAGTGTATATAGGTGAATAGAGGGGACATAGGAAACATTTTTTTTATCCGTGCACCTGTTTTTGCCCAATTCCCCACATGTTAGATACCACGTGCGAAAGGTTTTAACACGTGCGCACGTAAAAAACTTCTTAGCTAACACGTTTGCATGTGATACTATCACGTTGCCCGTTGTTGTGACATTTCGAAGTGAAATATTACCAACGAAACTAAGGAATCAGCCTTTTTTCAAAACCAAGAAACACTTACTTCGTAAAAAATTAAAAGCTAACTAAAATAAAACTTCTTATGAAAGACATCCTTTAAAAAATTGCGATCTTTCACGCTTTTATTGATCAGCTAACCGGGCACGTGTTAGTTATCACATGGGCCATGGTAGTTTTTAAGTGCTGTCACTGCGCACGTGAAGTTTTTCCCCCGCACACGTGTGAATTCCACATACGCACGTGGGGAGCTAACAGTGCGCACGGAAAAAGTAAAATTTTTTCATTTAGGAAAGGCGTTTTTTTCGAATCTTTTGGGCGAAACACATTTTATTCCTCTTTTTTTCTATAAAAAATTTTGCATTTATGCACAAGCGTTGGAAAAGTGCAGAAAAAAAAAGTTAATTTTATGCTTTCATTAGATTTTTAAAATGGCGAGATCAAAGGATGATTTTCACTAAATAAATAGGGATGAATTGATTAATCTTTCTTTTTTCATCGGGGGATTTAGTTAAAAGTTAAATAAATCGGGGCGTAGATGAAAAAGAGGTTCTTTTGTTTTTATTTTAAATTTTACCTGTTTTGGTCCGTGAAGCTTTTTTTTTATTCATGTCATATTTGTATTAAACATTTTTTTTCTTTTTAATTGGCATTTTTCATCAGTCAAGTTCGAAAAAATGCGAAAAAAAGGGTTTTTACCTTTTAAATGGCCGGGAATATAATTTTTACTACACCTTTGATGCATCCCGTTTTTTTGAAATTTTTAAGAAAAAAAAAAAAAAAAAACCCTATTTTTCCCGGAATACGGGAAAAATACGGAGTTGATAACCAAACATTACGGACATATACGTCCGTATTTTCGAAATTACAAAATTTAAAATCCCGTATTTTTCCCGGGATTCGGGGAAAAATTTCGGGTTTTATCGAAGTATACGGGAAAAAAAAAAAAAAATTTTAAAACCCCGTTTTTCAAAATATACAAAACTAACTACCCCCCCCTATTCCAAAAAACGGGAAAAGGTTTATAATTAATTTTTTTTATTTTAAAAGTCGTCCTGAAAAATTTTTTTTTGCGCAAGACGGGAGCATTCCGGGATTTGGGTAAAAAAAAACCAAAAAAGAAAAGGTGAAAGGGACGAAAAATATTCCCAAGGAACGGTATTAAGGTTTGTTTAACTATACACGTACACTTAAACTATAGACGGGAACGGTTTTCTGTATCAATAATTTTTGACAAAGGGGAAAAGGATTAAAAAAAATTTATTTAACATGAACTTTTTAATTACTATTTTGAAAAAAAATGGGATTAATTATGAACGCTTAACTTACAGTGTTTTTTTCTAATATTTGAATAAGAAAATATGAAAACTGTTAGCATTTCAAAACTTTCTGAATTTTTAAAAATCCATAAATGAACGAAAAAGGTATTAAAAATTAAGAATTCCGATCCCATACACAAACGAAATATTTTAAAAAAATATTGTTTTATCCCCCACCAGATAAACTGATGTTGATGCGTGATGTCAGGGCGATCTCTCCTATTCCATAAAGTCTGTCAAAGCTTTTGTGTCGCTTTTCAAGAATTTTAGGCTTAATCAAGAGAACTTTTACACATTCAGATTTACAGACTTTCATCAATTTGTTCATCTACATCTTCTAGTCCACCTATTTGTATGCCATCACGCTATTGTGATAATTTTTGTACATGTCAATATCTCTCCTCCGCGAACAACATACAAAAGGACTTTTCTGTGGTGAAAGTTCTACCAGATTTTGGTTTCCAGTCAATTATTTTCACGTTTTTTACTGCCAAAATAGTTAATTTTTACAAGAAAATAAACTGGATTTTTTCACTAATTTAACTTCCTGTTTGGGCTAAATTCTGGCCATTTCATCCATCCATCGGACATGCAGACTGGTGGTCGACTATTTACACCATCGGTCGGATTCGGTCCTGGACAAGCCTGTTACATGAATATTGGATTCATTACAGAACATACAGCAATAAAAATACATGAAAAGAAGAGAAAGAAAAATCCAAGAGGGTCATTTTTTGGATTTTTTGATTAAATGCTAAATGAAGACAAAAATACAGATTAACAATATTTTCCCATAGGTCGCAGACAATCGATTGTCGATCATTTAATGAGCCAAAGCCACCGACATATAGATTATGAACTTACATAATATATTATTTGACACTAAGGCTAGTTTAAAGCATATTTGGGAGTTACTCATCTTTTAAGTGGTATTTCCTATTTAGGTTCATTTCTTTTCCACTCTTCAAAACGGAGGCAAAGCATACTGTGTCAAATAAAAATGCAATCAAACCTATATTCTCCTATCAATGGAATTCTATACCACCAGTGTGGAAGTAGTTTGGATTCAACAAGACATGTGAAGGTGCAGCAGTGAAAAAAAAATTAAAAATGGGGTGTTTTGTTTGTCGATTATGCAATATAGACTGCAAACAATGGTACCTCGCCCACTTTCGTAATGTAGGTTGATTTACTTCATAATTTCAGTCAGCATTGTGCTTCGAGTTATTTTTTAATATACAGCTATGGATGTTTAATTAAATGAACAAGAAATAATTAACACAAGTAGAAAAACAAGTAGAAAATTAGAAATAAAAATTGTGCAAATATGTGTTTTCGGTCTGACGGCATGGTCAGTTTCTCAAGGACTCCTGATAGGCCCACAGAGGTTTGGGTGCAAATCATACAAATATGCCACCTTAGCCCTCAATGAATAAAAGATACTTTTTAATTAGCCACACTGATATCTGCATACAAGGGCTTAAACTTCACACACAAATTACATTACCATAGCTGTCAAGGCTCTACAAAGGGCACAAGTGTGATCAGGGTGTGGAGGGAGGATGTGCCTCGCAGGGGGTCTGTAGGGCGATGCCTCTAGAAGCCGGAGACGCCCTCACATGAAAAACTTAGTTTTTCTAACACAGAATAGACCTGGTTTTGAATATCCTCCCTCCATGCTTACTTTTTCTGAAGTTTATAGGAATTACACGTTGCATCGGTGAATGTAAAAGCTGTATCATACGGTATGAAAACACCGTGTCAACGTCATCGGGCATGCTCGATTCATTAATTTTCTATGAAAAACAATTGATTGTCATATTTTTTAAAATGCGTGTGACTTGGAATAATAGGTGCGTGAGCCTGATGTGTGACACACATGCAATGCGTGTGTGTTGACAGAAATGCATTACTCCTGCTAAATATATGCTAATACAGTTAGTCGAGTGAGCTGATCGTTAATATATGTTACAGAAGTTTCAGTGTGAAAGTCTGATTATTTTCCAATTAACCGCTCTGAACACCTTCCGATTATATCCGATAATTCGATTATCATTATGCAGTCTGATTTTCATCACTAAAAATGCCTATATTTCCAAACAGTAAAACATATTGCTTATGTGTTCGAAATTAGGTGCACTCGCTCTACTTATTGTTTAAAGAGGCTGAACCATTTATTTTTCGATAAAATCAAATTTTCTTATTTTGTATTTTATATGATTTAAACTATACAATTATATTGATGTTTATGTGTGGTGATTTGACTGAAGTTTACTGTCCATAATAAACCTTAAAGCGACTGAACTCCATGTGGTCAACTGACAGTAAAAAAAGAAAATTTTCAATTTCAATAAACAGGCCGGCTTCTTCTGAGTTGTCGCCAATTTTTTCGCCAATTTAAAAAAGTTGGAACCACTTTTGAGCCGCTTTTGAGCCAAAGTTCTGAGCCACTTTTACTTAAGTTGGCCGTCAAAGTGTGCATAGGGAAATAAAATACTGTAAATAATTACTTTAGGAATATTAACAAGGTGTATTAGATTATTGTAGAAGTAAAATTAATTTGTACCTAGATACAGATGTCACAAATCATTTCCTTAGTGTTTTCATCATATCTATCCATGAATTACCAATTTTCCAGGACTCATTAATTTTCGGAAAGGAAACTTTGATTTTTTTCTATTTTTGAAGGTCGAGATGAACACTCATCTAAAGATTTTTTTACAAACCATGGTGTAGCAGTAACATCTTCCAGTTTCTGAACATTTCAAAGAACTTAATCAGGTCCAGGATACAAATTGAGGTTGTTGTGTTTTTGTTTTCGGATCCAATTCGTAAAAATATTTAAAGAAAACTAAGAAATTACAGAATTATCTCAAATATTTGCAAAAAGTAACAAATTAAACGTATCTTTTGTACTTATTAAAAATCCGTCAGTCATACAACTGTATGTCACACACATGTTGATCTTTTTGTAAAAATCGCAACACATGAAGTACACCGTAATCAGCTTTAATTTTGGTGAATTCTACATACAAGCTGGCAGATGTTTTGATTACTGATTAACTATCTTTAGTATCAATTCAGACTTTATTATGCAATTATCTTTCTCAAAGTGTCAACCTAGCCGACAAATACACCGCCTAGACTGGTTATCGATTATATTCACAACCAGCGCCTAGGTAAACATGTGTAGCAGGAACCAGTTCTTGGACTGCTTATATCTTTACGAAAAAAAAAACAAACACTGCGAAAAAAGAGTTAATATACGGGAGTGTACGGGATTCCGTATATTACCAATATACGGGAAGAAATACGGGAAAACTAAAATACGGGCGTGTACGGGACTTGTATATTTAAAAGTCCGTATACTAATAAAATACGGATTTCCGTATACTATGAAATACGAAATTCTTGATATACGATACCCCGTATATTATTGAAATACGGGATTTTTTTAAAAAGGGTTATTCTGATCGTATAAAACACTTTATATTTCCCGTATATGTCCAGTGTACGGGAATAAATTAACCCGTATATTACGGAAATACGGGCCGTATATTTCCCGTATATGTTTCGTATACAACCTCGTATATTTCCCGTATATTCTTGAATACGGGATATGAATAATTTGATATTTCCGAAAATACGGGACTTATATTTCCCGTATATTGTTCGTATACAAACTCCGTATATTGCTCGTATATGCCGGAAATACGGGAAGTAAATAATTTGTATATTTCGAAAATACGGGACTGATATTTCCCGATATTCTTTGTATACAATCCGTATATTTCCCGTATATTCTGGAAATACGGGATATGATATTTGTATAATTTCAAAAATACGGGACTTAATTTCCCGTATATTATTGGTATACAACACCGTATATTTCCCGTATATTCTGGAAATACGGGATATGAATAATTTGTATATTTCGAAAATACGGGACTTTTATTTCTCGTATATTCTTCGTATACAACTCCGTATATTTCACGTAATATGCCGGAAATACGGGATTTAAATAATTTATATATTTCAAAAATACGGGACGTATATTCCCGTACCATGCTTGGTATACAACTCCGTAATTGCCTTATGTGTCGGAAAATGTGTATATAATCATACTTAGAAATGTTTGGCAAAAATATAAATGATAATAATCTGGTCATTAATTTATAAAAGGGTAGAGCAATAATTAAAAGGAAATTCTGTTCACCAAGTTTTTGCTAGTGTTTTGCTAGGTTAAAATTTCAGCAAAAATTTATAGGTTAAAGATATATTGCTGTTTTCATATGCATTATGATAGAGCTTTTGAAAATCTATATATACTTTGAAATGAAATGTGCATGTAAGTTGCCTTTATTAAAGCACAAGTGTGACCTTGATCTTGAAGCGAGCAATTCGAAACATGCGCTCTGCACGTCGTCTCGATGTTGTTGACATTTATGCCAAGTTTCTTTAAATCCTTCAAGCAGTTCAAGAGTAGTTACAGAGCGGACGCGAAACAATATCATATAACTTTTGACTTCTATGTATGACCTTGATATTGAAGCGGGCCATTAAACCGGTGTCTCCATATGGTGAACATATGTGTCAAGATTTCTTCGAAATCCTTGAAGGGTTCAAGAGTTGCAGAGCGGTTACAGAAAAACGAACGGACAGACGGACACCGGCGTCATATCATTACACGCACCCTTCGGGCGTATAAAAATCAACGACATTGATTAATTCATCCTTTCTTCCACGTTTCGAACTTTCTACAATGTACAATATATATTCTTTCGTGTTTTCATAATTTCTACATTCAGTGTTTACAGACAAAGAATCCAGTCCCGATATTCACTAAATTTTTCATTCATAATCTATATTAGACTGAAAACGTTTGTCACGGGGTACCGAAGGTAAACTGCGTTAATTATGAAGCTTTATATTTAAACGGTCGTACAAACTCCTCCGTGGTGTGTTGGTCAAGATGTTAGGGGCTTTATATTGCCTAGGCAATCCGGGTTCGATTCCCAACTCATAAATATCTTTTGCTTTGTTTAACATTCTTTTAATAAAAAAGTGTAGAAAGAATAACTTGTTCTAATGTTCATAATATGACCAATTTTTATTTTTAAAGAAAGTTTATATTAGCTAAAATCTGGAGTCAAGGCCCTTTAATATTGATGGTAGAAGATGGATTTCTTGTAGTAAACACATTCAAATTGAAAATCAAGGCATGGAATAATTAATTCTTTGTTCTTGCGCGTCCAAAATTGAAAAATAAACATTCGCGGAGCATCGCAAATATAAAATCAAAGACCTCAAGTAATTCATCCTTAAATTTCTTCTTGTATCTTGCATGTTTGTTTTTTTTTCCTTCTTTTTTTCAATACAAGCAATTAAGATTGATTAAGCTGTCAATTTCTTTCCTTGTCGATACTAATGAAAAATCATTATTAATGATAATCCATGCAATCAATATATGTAGTGAAAATTATATTCTCTGGCCACTTCAAAGGCCAAACGTTTTACATGTTTTTGAACGTGTACATGTATGCAAAATGAATGCTAATTTTGAAAGAAATAGATGTATAACACTAATATTTCATGAACTGATAAAAACATTCGCAGACTAAAACAGATATAAAATCAACGACATGAATAAATCCATCATTTCTTCTTGCGCGTTTCCGAATAATTTTTACATTCAATCTAAAATATCCGATTGAGAAAAAAATAATTCATTCATCCTTATTTATTTCACGGTAGTGATAAACACATCCGTGTATCATCGCCATTGTAAAAATCAAATTCATGCATTAATTACTCTTTCTGCTGCACATTTCCAACGTTCGTGTGTACAAAGAAAATAATTATAGAAAAAAAAATCAACTAATCCATCCCTGTTTTATACAGTAAAAATATATAAGACCTTCCGTAGAATACAACATCAAAGACGTGTGTTGATACTTTACTTATGAAATCGATTCTAAAATTTTACAGACGCAAAAAAAATGATATAATAAATCAACTACCTCATAGGAGTTTTTTTAAAGAGAAAAGGAAAGTTTGAGCGAATTCCTCGATTTTTGAGCGCGATCACGAAAATATTCTAGTGCCATGACTTCCTACCCGCATTTTTTTTTATTCTTACTCGAATTTCGCGAGATCCTGGTCTGCTACCGTTCGGGTAGGTCGTTTTTGTGTTTTTGTTGGATTTAGTGTAACATCGATACAATTATTGATCCTATAGCGACTTTCCAGCTTTGTTGGTGGAGGAATACACCAGGCGCCCCTCCGTGCAATATTTCATCACGAGCTGGCACCTGGGTAGCGGGTTCGAATCCTTACTCTGACCATACCTTTTCCCCCAAATTTTATATGCAAACTTACCAATACCACTTATTTGATCAAACGTATCGTGATATTTATGGTCTATTTATTAAAAGTTATCACATTTACTCGTTGCAACAAAGTGGAATAATTTGGTTTAAAGTATCTTAGATAAAAAGGCATGTTACACGTCATAAGCGTACCAGAATATAAATACTACAAGAGAAAACAATTAAAATTAAAAAAAAAATGATACATTAATTAATGTAAAAATAAAACAGGTATCATTAACATTACATTACATTACATTAAAAAAAATAATACCCGTGGTAACGTGTGTGGAAGTCAGCTGTATAATATAGATATTTTCAGGATACAAATATGAGGTAAATTAATGAAAACGCCCGAAAATATTTGCAAAGATTAATGAGTGCCAGGTCAATACTTACGGACAATATACGATTATTATGAAAATAAACAGAACCGTCTAACATAGACTTTTCATCAAATGCTATATAAGTATTTGCACTGATTCATCCATCTCTTCGTAAATAAACTGTACATATAGGTTCTGCGGCACAGTTTTACTGCAACATTAATTGATAATAATTGTATGCATATTAACTAAATTGATGAGATAATCGGCATGGCCTAATTTAACCCTCTGCCGTTTAATGGAATCGACCAATCAGCGCGCATTCATCTAGCCCGAGGCGATAACATCTGGTCGAAGTGACCGCACGCACTAATCTGTATATTGCAAAAAGGTCTTGACATCAGCGTTATTCTGCAGAGGAAGATGAAGGCTCGGGTAAGTACTTACTTGAATTAATTTTTGATAAACTGAATTAGACAGATTTTTTTCTCAATATGAATTCTTTTTGTAACAAGGCAGATCATGAATTACATATCAATTAATCGGAAACACGAGTTGCTGCGATTTAAAGGAAAATATTTAATGTAGATCATAAAAATGTCAATTTACAAGATTATATAATTATAATATGAAAAATGAAATTCAGAATAGCCGTAAAGTAGTTTCATTCATTCGTGAAATCTTTCTTTCATTCATTCATTCATTCATTCATTCATTCAAGCACATTAAATTTAACAATTATTTCATTCATTCTTCCCTTCATTAGTAGACAATAATTCCAGTCACCAAAAGTTGATGTTGCAAGTGTTTGAAATAAAAGAAAATATCGTGCAAAAATATTTCATGAATACCATTGTGGAGAAAAAAAGTTGTAAAGACAAAAAAAAAATATTATTTCGCAGAAGCAAAGTAGCCAATGCTAACTTCTTTACGAATAAATTGGACGGCAGTTACATTCATTCATTCGATCAAAACTGGAATCTCAAGAAAGCATTCATGAAGTTAGTATTTACGATCTTTTATCTTTGAAAATGGGTAATCTATAACTAACAAAATAACGCTTTTCTAGACTAAAATGTAAGCGGTTATGATGGGTATTATTGTGTCATAGTATCATATCAAAAAAGGTTGGTTATAATAAAATTTCAGAATTTTTTAAGTTTGATTCTCTTTCTATATGGAAAAAAATCCACCCCTACTCTAGATCTTTTGTTTGCCTAGGGTTTATATATTTTGAAAACAATTGTAAGAACATTAAAAAATCTCGCGGGAATGTCGATCTGTGCATGTAAACGTGTTTTTACTCTAGCCAGACCTGTTCACGTGCACAGATAGACCTGCGCACGTGCATATTCAATCATCTTGAAAACAAAGAGGTCATTTGTTAGAAAAGAAAGCGAGTATGTCTGTAATTTCGATCTTAAAACATATTATGAAATATTTAGAAATCGTTAGATATTATACATCTAACACATAAGTTTACTTTCTTGTAAATATATGAAACATGATATTAAACATATGAGCCGCGCCATGAGAAAACAAACATAGCGGCTTTGCGACCTGCATGGATCCAGACCAGCCTGCGCATCCGCGCAGTCTGGTCAGGATCCATGCTGTTCGCTAACGGTTTCTCTAATTGCAATAAGGTTTGAAGGCGAACAGCATAGATCCTGACCAGACTGCGCGGATGCGCAGGCTGGTCTGGATCCAGGCTGGTCGCAGACGCACTATGTTGGTTTTTTACCATGGCGCGGCTCATATAAATATATCTATGTACAAAATATAAGTAATTGCTTAGCTAAGTCTTTTAATTCAAATATACGCCACCTACCGATTTTCAACGGATTATTACGAATTTTTTACAAATTAAATTGATAATATTTCCGAAAGACTGGTATATTTTCAGATTTCTGTTATTTTCCATTTTGCAACCATGACCACAAACGTTTTTTTTTTCAGCAGAGCGCTTTAGTGACGTACTTTACAGGTTTTCTAAGTAGCGTTTTTATATACAACAAAAATACAGCAAAAAATCTTTATTTTCTAGTTTGTGTTAAAATTATCTCCCCAATGATATAAAATTTGTCATGTTTGTACTGATTCTTCCTACTGTGATAAGATTAATGAAATAAATGTAAAAGTCATAAAAACTAAATTCCCGAGAAAAAGAAAAAAAGACGATACAAAGACAGAAGAAGGTGATACATAATTACAACGTACAAACCATAAAAATACCTATCACTAAGTGTATTATCATATTTTTATGACCCACCTTGAAACAACACTGGCCGGATATTGCTTATCCCTAGGCAATATTGTAATACACAATGAAATTTAAAGTGTGATTAAATATTTGGCACAGTTAGATTATTTTATGTTATATGTAACTGTGTGCAATCTTGGGACTAAAATGAAAAAAAAAGATAACGCAATTTTCAAACGAAACATTAAAAGAATACCAAAAACAGGCATTAAAGGCACTATTGTTTAACCAAATATTAAAACGTTTAGAGGCAAATATATCGTTCAGAACTTGTTCAGTCACAAAGTTTAAAGAGATGTTTGAAAAATTAAATTTAAAAAAGCTTAACAACGCGATTTTTATGTCACTCTGATATATTTTATCAAAACTGTACAAAAGATTTATTGTGCATTTTGAATAAGTTCTAACACGGAGGATTGCGTAATGGCGGACAGGTTAAGGAACACTAATTTAGCATAGTTTACGTTAACGCTAGCGTTGGTTTAAATTATACCGTGGCTGTAGTTTTGACATTTTGGTAGGAATAAAATGGGAAGGTGTTATTTAGATCCCATTACCGCACTTTATGTGCTTTTGAAGTTTTGTGACAGGTAAAATCTCTCTTGAAAAAAGTCTCTCCCGTACTTATGTTATTACTGTATGTCAGTTTGAAGACAATCTATCAAAATGAGGTGAGGATTGGCCGGGCAACCTGTGACGGCACTATGAATCTAATCTAATATTCTTAGACAAGTAAAATATTCATCATAAACGTCTCATCTCTTTATGTTCAAATAAATGTAATGCATCTCGGTTTTTAATTCAGCAATCCTGTATTAAAGTATCAAAATAGAAAACTTACTGTAAATCTGGATTTAAAATTATCCAAATCTCATAGATTAACCTAACTAAAATATAATAAATGTGCCATGCCATGAGAAAACCAACATAGTGGGTTTGCGACCAGCATGGATCCAGACCAGCCAGCGCATCCGCGCAGTCTGGTCAGGATCCATGTTGTTCGCTTTTAGATCCTATTGGAATTGGAGAAACTGTTAGCGAACAGCATGGATCCTGGCCAGACTGCGCAGATGCGCAGGCTGGTCTTGATCCATGCTGGTCGCAAAGCCACTAAGTTGATTTTCTCATGGCGCAGCTCAAATAATATCAGAGTATCAATATAATTTACATTATTTCATATTAGACCTGCCGAATATTCGATAATAATTATGTAACAGTGTATACATGCCTAATCTGTGGTAAAATGAAAGAAATAGTACTTGTTTGATTGAATGTTTGAAGATCGAACTTACAGACATACTCGATTTCATTCCTAACAAATGGTTTTGCACAAGCGCATGTCTATTTGTGCACGTGAACAGGCCTGGCTAGAGTAACAGATAAGCGGTAGACATGCAAAGATAGACCTTCCCGCGAGATGTTTATTTTTTTTTTATTTTTTTTTTTTTTCGAAATATATAGACCCTAGGCAAACCGGCTTTAATATTTCTTAATCAATATTCCTTAAATGCACAGGATATACTTTACGATAAAATTCTACAAATTCGGTTCGATTAAAAAGCAGAATTAACAATTCATCAAGACTACCTTTTAAGCTGAAGTTGTCACATTATGAAACTTAAAATAGGAATTTTCGTTTCTATAAAGGCTATAATTTTAAAATGTCATATATAGAAAAAAGATGGTCGCGCCGGGGATCGAACCCTGACCGCAGCGCAGAAAAGAAGTTTTCCGCTGTCGTTATCAGCAATGAAGGATTTAGTGTTTAATGCGCGTTAAATATACAAATTTTGTCGTAAAAATTAGTTAAAACATCTAATTCTCATGTGTTTCCGCAACATTATAGTCTGTCTGTATACGTAGACTATACACCATTAATTTCCATATATCTTAAAAAAATATAATGCCGTGCCATGAGAAAACCAACATAGTGGGTTTGCGACCAGCATGGATCGAGACCAGTCTGTGCATCAGGATCCATGCTGTTCGCTTTCAAAGCCTATTGGAATTAGAGAAACTGTTAGCAAACAGCATGGATCCTGAGCAGACTGCGCGGATGCGCAGATTGGTCTCGATCCATGCTAGTCGAAAACCCACACTATGTTGGTTTTCTCATGGCACGGCTCAATTATATATTTTTGTTCTTGTCGAACGATCTGGAGGCCAGTGCCTTTTTCAAGTATTCGTTTAAAAATTGCGTTATTTCTTAAATTTACTTTAGCCCCAATATTGCATATAGTTACATTAAAAATAAAATAATTTATTTGATTCAGATGTTTAATCACCCTTTAAATTTCATTGTGTATTAATTACAATATTGCCTGGGGATAGGAAATGTCCGGTCAGTGTTGTTTCAAGCTGGGTCATAAAAATATGTTAACCCACTTACTACAAGTGATAGGTACTTTTTTATGGTTTTATGCTTTTTGCATTGTAATATACATATCACTTTCCTTCTTCTGTCTTTATATCGTCTTTTTTCTTTCTCTCGGGGATTTAGCTTTCATGATTTTGCACTCATGTCAGAAATCCTATACAGACGAAGGAATCAGTACAAACTATTACCCAGCCTTAGAATTAACAGTAATAAGATATCGTTATGGACATGTTAATAGAGTTGCATATACTGAGTGAATATCGAACAGTAAATATCATGGCCCAAATTTCAAGAAAACATTTAAGGTATCATTATTTTTACTGGGGTAGGGGAAGCGCAATGGTAAATAGATCGAATTCTTAAATGGTGACCCCCCTTCCATTTTTCTTCTTTTTTATTTTTGGAATCTATAGTGAATGAAATCATGTACGCTTTTCCAAATTTGTTAAAAAAACAATTGGGCAGTTTCAATAAATACAGGCGCCTTTACGCAAAATTTTGGGTGAAACTCGACGTGCAAAAGATCTATAGTATGTATGCATTTTTAGGTCACTATAAAATTCTTAAAACTTTCAGATTAATAATCAAATTCTACATCATATGAATTTTTATTATTACCTAACTTTTTTGATATAATACTTGAAAAAAATAATACGCATCACAACCGCTTACATAGACTTACAAAGTCTGTAGAGATCAAATAATGAAAGAATGAATCAAATAATAGTTAAATGATGAGTTGTGGAAAAAAAGATCAATCGAATGAATGAATGAATGAACTATTTAACGGCTATTCTGAATTTCTTTTTGATATTAAGATTACAAAATTAAACTGACCTTTTGGACGCTTCTGAATTTGTTAAAGCAATAAAACGCAACCCGTGTTTCCGATTAATTGAAATATGATCTGGTTTGTCACAAAAAAAAAATCAGTTTATTAAAAATTAAAACATATTAAATCAAATAAGTACTTACTCGTGACTTCCTTTCCCTCTGAAATATGCAATTTACAGATTATCGCGTGCGGTCACTTGAGCCAGATGTTATCCCCTCGGGGAATGAACGCGCGAAGCGTGTTCTCAACTGATTGGACGGAAGAAATCATGCATTAAAATCCCTAATCTTGTTAATTGCATTCGTCGAGTTTCTGATTTGTCAATTGCAGTAGAAAAATGTAGAAATGACAGACTGAATTACCAGCTTAGGGTACTTGGCTATCTATCTGATTTAGTTCATATGCATACAAATTATTATCAATTAATGTTGCAGTAAAACTGTTCGCAGAAATTATATGTACAGTATATTTTCGTGGAGATGGGTAAATCAGTGTAAATGCTTATATCATTTGATTTAATGAAAGGCACTCATTAACCTTTGTCAATAGTTTTCGAGCGTTTTCGTTAATTTTAAGCAATATTTAAATTTTATACAGTTAATCAGTGCCACGCCATCCACGTTACCACGTTTATCATTTCTTTAAAGTAAAGTAATGTGATGTTATCGCTACCTGTTTTATCTTTATGAATTTTAATTATTTTCTCTTAAAGTATTTATTTTCTAGTACGCTTGTGACAGATGATGTGTTTTTTTTGTCTAGAATATTTTTAAATAATCGACTTCTTTACAACGGGTGAATATGGTAACTTTTAATAAATGGACCATAAATATCACGGTGCGTTTGACAAATAAGTGGAAAGTTTGCAAATAAAATTTAGGGGAAAAGGTATGGCCAAAACTCGAACCCACTACCCTGATATTTGCAGCTAAACGCTTTGCCGCTCAGCTACCTGCAAATGCTACAGTTTTTTTTTGTTTTTTTTTTTTTTTTTTTGATTTAACGTCGCACCGACACAATAATAGGTTATATGGCGACTTTCCAGCTTTGATGGTGGAGGAAGACCCCAGGTGTCCCTCGGTGCATTATTTCATCACAAACAGGCACCTGGGTAGAACCACCGACCTTCCGCAAGCAAGCTGGATGGTTTCCTTACATGAAGAATTCAACGCCCCGAGTGAGGCTCGAATCCACATCGATGAGGAGCAAGTGATTTGAAGTCAGCGACCTTAACCACTCGGCCACGGAGGTCCCCATGCTACAGTATAATATCAACTAAGAATTATATATGTAATATTTGCAACGCTATTTATGTTTAGACATTGAAAATGAATTTACGGAAATATACGAGATATTCACATGTGAAAGGTCAATACTAAAGGACACTACATCCACGAGAAATAAAATAGTCTTGGAACAGTGAATACTACGGTGGAATAGAGGGGACATAGGAACCATTTTATTTATCACGTGCGCACGTGTTAGCACCACATTCGCACATTGATACCACGTGCGAATGTGTTGATTAACACGTGCGCACGTAATAACTATCTTAGCTAACACTTGATAGCTATCACATTCGCAGTTGTTAGCTGACACGTGCGAACGTGAAAAATTACCAACGAAACTTATCGAGATATCAGTCTTTTTTTTTTTTTTCAAAAAACAAGAAACACTTACTTCGTAAATTACAGCTAACTATAAATAACACTTCCTTATGAAAGACATTCATTTAGAAAAATTACATATCTTTCACGCTTTTTCATTGATCAGCTAAAACGTGCGCACGTGTTAGTTATCACATGCGCACATGGTAGTATAACGTGCGAACGTGATAGCTGTCACTTGCGCACGTGATAGTTCACCCATGCACGTGTGAATTACCACATACGCACGTGCTAGCTAACATGTGTGCACAGAAAAAATAAAATATTTCCTATGTCCTCGTTATGCCACCGTACTATGCATAGAACATCTACAGAATTACTTCGAAACAAAAGTCAACGGATATGAAAATATTTTTTGCTTAATATTTATAATTAAGTTACAGCTGAAAGTGAACATTGAAAAAAAGGTATAAAATACATATTTTATGGCGCTTTGAATTATATTAAACTGAATGACTTCGTTTAATTATGTGTTTTCTTTATTACCAAATGCTATGTTATCTACATGTTTGTTTAAAGGTCCGGCTTATCCGGAGTGGGTCTCCGTGGCCGAGTGGTTTAGATCGATGACTTCAAACTAGCTGCCCATCACCGATGCGGGTTCAAGACTCACGCAGAGTGTTGAATTCTCCATGTGAGGAAGACATTAAGCAGGTGCTCGCTCGTGATGAAATAATGCACGTTAGGGCACCTGGGGTATTCCTCCACCAAGAAAACCGGAAAGTCGCTGAAGGACCTAGAAGTGTGTCAGCCCAACAAAAAACACAAAAAGCCGACCTACTCGGCCGGTAGCAGACGATACGTGTAGGTTACTAACCGAGTAGGAGGTGTTCATGAAATGAAAATACCCGCGCTCGTGCAAATCGTGACACTGAGAGCGTGTAGCGCTCGAGGTGTTACCGCACGAGCGCGGGTATTTTCATTTCATGAACACCGATCTAAGAGGTAAATAACTGACTTACACGACGTCATTTTAATTTGTTAGTTTTTTATTTATTTATTCATTTATTTATAAGTATTTCCTCCTCCCAGTCAGAAAATAAATTATAGTGGGAATTACTTTAACTTCAGCAGGTAAATTGAAATACGTAAAATGATATTAAAAAAGTTTATGAAAGTTCTGCTAATTCGCCAGTGTAAATGCATTTTTGTTCACCAATTATTTGTTGGGAGTTTTTTTTAATGCACAACTTTACACTTCGGTTGCATGTTTATAAAACATTTATCAAGATAAACTTAGTTTCGGACTCTGCATTTACAGTTTCGTCGTGGTCGTTATCATCATCATCATCGTCATCAAACAACAATAATGAAAATGATTAACTTCTTCTACTCCTCCCTTTTAAGTACTAAGCCGTGAATGTATCGTGTAGATGAAAACATGACGATCGTGATTCAAATGGCAAAATATACATTATTTAAAAAAGAAGTATACATTTGTAAATGCTACTTGACGAAGGTATTGTCTATTTTCTATAAGTATTGACCTGGCACTCATTAATCTTCACCAGTATTTTCGGGGGTTTCCATTATTTTACGAAATATTTGTATCCTAAAATAACCAATATGAATAGCCAATGGCACGGTGGCATAGTGGTAGCTGTCTTACTGCCACGCACGATACCACGAGTTCAAAATCACCTCAGACCATTTTTTAAATTCAATGTAATGTTGTTATTGATGTTACTTTTACATTATCTGTGTAACATATTTCACAAAATCTGATTGTTTTCTCTTGTAGATCTAGTATTCATTGTCAGGAAACGCTGGTGAGAAATACGTTGTCTTTCTATCTAAGATACTTTTTAATATGTTCTATTCAATATTTTCCATAACGTTTATAAATAGACCATAAGGTTTGATCAGACAAGTATGGCAATATTTCTACCGATAAAATTTGGGGTACGTACGCAGGAGTTGAACCATAAATACAGTTAAGCAGCTAAACGTTTTGTCCACACAGCTATTTGCACATGTGACATTGTAAAAATTATACAGTCAAGAAATATTTATATCGCTATTTAACTTCAGACACCAATAATTAATTTACTGAAAATATAGGGAATATTCTATAGTGTCAGATCATTCCTTACAGACAATAACATGACATTAATTAAATAAACATTACATTGTTACTCATCTAATTTTCTTTTCACGTGCTCAGGTATGGTATAATACCTGTGCACGAGCGCAGGTATGGTATGATACCTGTGTACGTGCGCAGGTATGATATGTAGTTATTCATTTTGGTTATTAACCTGCAGACAACAATAGAACGGTTGTGTAATGTATTAAATCGAACGAAAGGCGTTTGTTCGAATCTTTGGACGCAGATGCATTATATCGATTATTTTGCGTCTATAAAAATATTAGAATTGATTTCATAACTAAAGAATCAAAACATGTCTTATATACTTTTTCAGTACAAAATATAAATGAATTAGTTCCTCTTTTTTTCTATATGTATTTGCATTGTATGCACAAGCGTTGGAAATGTGCCTAAAAGGAGTTAATTTATGCTTGCATTTGATTTTTACAATGGCGATGATCCACCGATGTATTTATCACTACAAATAAATAGGGATGAATTGATTAATCTTTTTCTTTTCTCAATCGGCTATTTAGATTAAATATTAAAATAAATCGGGAACGCGCTAGATGAAATGATGGATTCATTCATGTTTGATTTTATACCTGCTTTTTTTTCAGTTCATGTCATATTAGTATTAAACATTTCTTTCTTTCATTATTGGCATTCATTCTACATACACCGTACACGTTCGAAAACATGCAAAACGTTTGACCTTTGAAATGGCCGGAGAATATCATTTTCACTACACATATTGATTGCATTCCGTTTTTTTGAAATATATAAATTATTTAAATCCCGTATTTCCGGCATATACGGGAAATATACGGAGTTGTTTACCAAGCATATACGGACATATACGTCCCGTAATTCCGAAAAATATAAATTATTTGAATCCCGTATTTCCGGCATATACGGGAAATATACGGAGTTGTATACGAAGAATATACGGGAAATTTAATCCCTGTATTTTCGAAATATACAAACTATACATATCCCGTATATCCAGAATATACGGGAAATATACGGATTTGTATACAAAGAATATACGGGAAATGTAAGTCCCGTATTTTCAAAATATACAAATTATTTAAATCCCGTATTTCGGGCATATACGGGAATATTACGGAGTTGTATACCAAGCATATACGGGACATATACGTCCCGTATTTTCGACATATACAAATTATTTAAATCCCGTATTTCCGGCATATACGGGAAATAAACGGAGTTGTATACGAAGAATATACGGGAAATTTAATCCCTGTATTTTCGAAATATACAAACTATACATATCCCGTATATCCAGAATATACGGGAAATATACGGGGTTGTATATGAAACATATACGGTAAATATACGTCTCGTATTTTCGTAATATACGGATTTATGTATTCCCGTACACCAGACATATACGGAAATATACGGTGTTGTATACGATCAGAATAACCCTTTTTAGAATTTCCCGTATTTCAATAATATACGGGGTATCGTATACTAAGAATTCCGTATTTCATAGTATACGGAAATCCGTATTTTATTAGTATACGGACTTTTAAATATACAAGCCCCGTACACGCCCGTATTTTAGTTTTCCCGTATTTCTTCCCGTATACGGGTAATATACGGGATCCCGTACACTCCCGTATATTAACTCTTTTTTCGCAGTGAAAGAACCCTAAAGTTCTAGTTCGAATTGTAATTAGAGTATAATGCAATGTCCATCATTAATCTCCAGTAATTTGCTTTAGAGTATTCAGAATGCCAACAAGTACGTTCCTATGCTCTAATATCTTAACTTTAATATTTCAGTTGTTGGCATATCTATCTATGCACGCATCGTTATATAATTCGTTGTTATTTTGATACTATTACCTGGTATTATATTTAATGTGAAAACCAGCACAAACTGCCAAATTATGTTGATGTCACATGTTTTACAAACATACCAGCCATTAAATGTAAGAATAAAACATGCAAAAAGGATTCTGAAGAAAAAATAAAAAGAATAATGTCGCAAAAAATATTGTCTAAAACGGTCTCGAACCCATGACCCCTACGCTCATGGTTTAAGTTTTCACCAGTGGTTCTCCCTACTGAGCTATAGTGGCAGTTATGTACAATTGTGTATTGTAAGATTTATAAATGGTACATTGTTGGTTACACCCGTATGAAATAAACAGGGGTATTACGGGCGTAAAATACACGTAAAACACACGTAACTATACTTTTAGACCAGGAACTGGGACGTAACTCAAATTTTACAGTTTCCGACTCAATATTACGTGCGTACAATTTTGCAAATGACGGGCGTAAATTTATTTCAAATGCAAACATTTATACTAAAATAATACATTGCATACTGAATACACAGCATCATAATGTAATGTTTCATTTTAGCAGTCATGGGAAGAGCAAAGTTCCAGGATGAAGATCTTATGCGGCAAAATACCGAGGAGATGGAGAGGGCAAAATTGAGGGTGTGTTTTGTAAACAAAATAGTAGGTGAGAAGTCTATGAAAATAATTTAAAATAGATACTCCAGCTGATTTGTATTACTATACATGTAGATATATCCAACTAATAGTATATCTATATATAAAGACAGTTTGTAATTATTCTGAGATAATTTGCATTTCACAGGTTTTATCACAGATGATGGTCATATGTTTTATTTTAAAACTGGAAGTACAGTCGTGCCGTGCCGGGTAGAGCCTTTATTAGCCAGGAGGTTTTCATGACCCCAGCATTGCAAGCACACATGTCCGTCTCTGCCAGGGTTTGAACTCAAATCCGCCAGCTTAGACACCCGTCGCTCTAACCACTGAGCTAGGGAGGCGGACAAACAAATACAGACAAATACAAATCAGACGGAACACTTAAGTAATGAGGCCATATAAGTCATTTAGAATAATATTCATAACCATAGTCTGTCTCAAGATTTAGATGTAAAAGTTTAAAGTAAAGAATAACTCTGTGATTTTATCTGAAAAAAGTAATTTTCTGTTTTCTAAACAGGTTATGGTGTTTTTGCCAAAACTGCTATATCAAAAGGTGAACTCTACATTGTAGAGTACAGAGGACCATTGTTAACAAGCGACACTGATATTCCCTGACACTACGTATACATTACTATTTCCAGCATCAGGGCAAAGAGTATTGGTAAGATAGTAAATGTATTCTGGTCTCTTTTTGCAATTTAGGACACGGTGATTGAAATTAGTGCGGGCGAGCCACCCCTTTATCACAGGGTAGGAACGACGTCACATGGGAAGTGGAAATGGGACTACCCTCCTGTGGAAGGTTTCACAAGAAAATGGAAACGAGACGACCCTTCATGTCGGAAACAAGACGACCCTCTACAGGGTCGTCTTGTTTCCATTTTCTTGTGTGACCTTCCATAGGAGGGACGTCCCGTTTTCACTTGCTATGTGACGTCATTCCAACCCTGTGTTTATGGCAACCAAAATTTACATTTGATTCATGAATCTACTGAGATCATTATTTGTGTTTCAAAATTTTCAGCTTGAACATATGTTACATTCATCTCTTGGATTTTCCTACACTGCGAGTCGAAGTGGCTTGACACTGACTTCGAATTCTATTTTTGATGACTGCTTGAGATGGATTTTGAGATAACTTGGCACAATTGTCCAGGTCTTTGATTTTAAGATTTAATATCAACTTGCCCAAATTATTGGTTTTAGAAATATTTATACTATATCAATGATAAACTCCATTAGCCTGAACAAATTATCACTTGAGTTTCTTACATGCAGACTATTATAGTGCTAATTTTCTAAGACTGTGTGAAGACAACTTGTCGCATGCATTACACATGCCCCAAGCTAAAAGATCAAGGTCACACTTAATGGTCAAAGGTAAAATAAAGTCATAATGCAGATGTCTGGACTTCAGGTTCTGCATTTGTGGATTTTCAAATAACTTTTCACAAAAGCCGGCCAAGCAACTTTTATACACAAGTCTGAAACAACAAGGCCTATAGCCTTTTATATTTGGAATGTAGCGTTACTTAGTGGTACTCTACCAAGAATTGTTCAAATTCTGCCCCAAGAGTGGAAAATTGCCCGTTTTGGGATCACCAGTTTTACATTACATAGACTTGCAGAGGAAAAAACTTCTTGTCTGAAACAACAGGGCCTACTGATTTTGAATAACTTTTGTCAGTACTGCTTTGTTGATATAATTTTAGAAACTGTTGTGTCATCAGAAAAGTTGTAACATATTGCATGACTGTAGTTTGTAGCATACCTTATATTTTTCTTTTTTTACTGCCTATTTCAGAAAAGCTCGCCGAATGGGCGTTTACATCAAACACAGGTAGTAAATGACGTAGTGTCACTCTAGTGATCGGTGAGAGGGTAATGTTTGCTCCACCCAAACGTATATTTCTAGCGGCCGCAGTGGAAAGAAGCGAGAAAAGCAGCCTCATAAAATTTTAGTTACAAAAGTAAAATATTATGGGAGTTTATTTCAAGATATTATCCTGCATAATCATTACAATATATGTACACATACACAGCATAGACACTTAAAACTATTTACATTATAGATCTGAACTGTCTGAAGATCGACATTGATGTGTATAATTTGTATTTATAGCAACTCTCAACGAAATACAACACAACTGGTTTCATGTATTTATTTTGAATTGATGTATCTAGTCTTCGTATAATATCCACGGATGTCGGTAATGGATTTTCTTTCAAATGCAGAAAATAAGGCATTATCAATGTTGTCCTTACACATTGAGCTATAAAGTTCTCACTGCGATCAAATGGTCAGTATACGGTCGCGTATATTTCGAAAATACGGGAGTATACGGGATGTATATAACAAATATACGGACCTAATATATAATCCCGTATTCGGAACATCTAGTATACGGGAAGTCCGTATATTTGTCATGCATATACGGGATCCCGTATACGCCGAATATACATAAATGTATATTTCCCGTATATATGAAGTATACGAACTTTAAAAAAAATCCATAGAAATGGTGTTTATTCGTGTCCTGCTTTAACACAAGTTTCATTTTCATGTATTCGAAGAGTCTTGAGACTTTTTTCCCGTATACTTTCCGTATTTTAGAATGTACGGAACACGTATACGAGCCTTTATATTCCGGATATACGTAGTATACGGATGCCGTATTTTTATCATATACGGACTGTAATTGCATCTAATATACGGGACATATACGGACTTGTATTTTCTAATATACGAGCTTCGGATGTGTTTTGTATACGCATGTTTTCTGTATACGCATGATATACTTAGTATACGGATCCGGTACTTGTGTCATATACGGGGAATATACGAAACTGTATTTTTTGATGTACGGACTACGGACTAGTCCCGTATATGCATGGTATACGCAATATACGGATCCCGTACTTGTGTCATATACGGAATGTATTTGCATCTGATACACGGGTATATACTGACCTGTAGTTTTTGATATACGGGCCAGGTTTTTTTCCGTTTATGCAAGATATGCGTAGTATACAGATCACATATTTGTGTCACATTCAGATCTAGACTGAATTTGGTTTTCGTATTCGGGGAATTCACTGACCAGTATTTCTAAAAGATACGTTTACCAGACTTTTCCCGTATATGCATTATGTGTAGTATACGAATCCCGTATTTTTCTTTTATGTGAACTGATTTTGTATATGGGAACACAATGAAAGATGACATAAAATGAAGGTCAGTCATACCTACAGCAGAATACAGTATGTTAGAAAAGCAAGACAAAGACAGGGTATGAGAAAAAAGTTCATATTGTTATTAATTGGAGACATGTCAGATTAAATTAACATTTTATTCAACTTAAATAATTTAAAACAGTTTTTCAAACGATTATGAATTATTTTCATTTCTTGTCCAAATGTAATAAGCAGAAAATGTAGGTAATCAATAACATCAAGCATTTCTTATGTTCATTTCTAATTGAAAAACTAGTAATTCGCACATTTAATTCTGCGCAGTTGACTCAACAAATCAGTTGAGTATCACTTCTTTTACTACTGTTAGTACATGTTTTCGTTATTCCCATGAATGTTGATTACCGCTATAGGCTTTTCGATTTGCCGTCTGCTAAGAAGAGCAGTACACCCCTTCTAATGTCCGAAGATGTATTCAAAACGAGCGCTTTAAAAAGACGCTTGTTGGTTCTGTGCTGGAACTCGATATGTAAGCAGGTTACAGATGATGCACCCCATGGAAATATTCAGTTTCCTGATCTCAATAAGTTTAAGCTTTTATCTGTTGTTTCGAATGTCACTGAGAACGAATGGCTCATCCGGGCTGTCTGTCTGCATCTGTTGATCAAACTAGTAGAACTACTCACATAAGCATATTCTCTATCGTGAAAATAAATAGTCGTCCAGTTTTCTGATTCCAGTAAACAACTTTTGTGTCAACCTGGAATAAAAAATGCACGCATTAAAAGTTATAAAAATGGACTCTTGCAATTCATAGATACTGAAAATTATATCTATTAAACGATGTGAAAATTATGACGAATAAAATGACATGTGGGCAGGGATGACAACATCATTTAATTGTCAGAACGCACCATACTCATTTCGTCGTGTAAAGAAATTAGATATCATTAAATGTGCCTGTTGATATTTAATACAAGTTATCTACAGTGTTTTATTTGCATTTTATGGTTATATTACGTTAAAATCTATCTCCTAAATTATATTTAATATAAAATGCATGGTGTTCATAGTGCCGTCACACGTTGTCCGGCCAATCCTCTCCTCATTTTGAAGGATTGTCTTCAAACAACTTTCTTCAAGAGAGATTTTACCTGTCACAAAACTTCAAAAGCACATAAAGTGCGGTAATGGGATCTAAATAACACTTGCCCATTTTATTCCTACCAAAATGTCAAAACTACATCCACAGTATAATTTTAAAACAAAGCTAGCGTTAACGTAAACTATGCTAAATTAGTGTTCTTTAACCTGTCCGCCATTACGCAATCCTCCGTGTTAGAACTTATTCAAAATGCACAATAATTCTTTTGTACAGTTTTGATAAAATATATGAGAGTGACATCATAGTCGCGTTGTTAAGCTTTTTTTTTTAAATTAATTTCAAACATCTCTTTAAACTTTGTGACTGAACAAGTTCTGAACGATATATTTAATTTGCCACTCAAGGTTTTAATTTTTTGGTTAAACAATCTGAAGAGTTTCCAGAATTTCCAATCTCGCGGTCAGTATAATATTCTCAGACAAGTAAAATATTCATCATAAACGTCTCATCTCTTCATGTTAGAATAAATATAATGCATCTCGATTTTTAATCCAGCAGTCCTGTATTAAAGTATGCAAATAGAAAACTAACTGTAAATCTGGATTTAAAATTATCCAAATTTCATAGATTAACCTAACTAATAAATAATACCAGAGTATCAATATAATTTACATTATTTCAAATAAAAATTTTGCCGAATATTCGATAATAATTATGTAACAGTGTATACATGTCCAATTTGTGGTAAAATGAAATAAATGGTACTAATTTGATTGAATGTTTGAAGATCGAATTTACAGACATACTCGATTTCATTCCTAACAAATGACCACTTTGTTTTCAGAATGATTGGTTTTGCACGAGCGCATGTCTATTCCTGCACGTGAACAGGCCTGACTAGAGTAACAGAAAAACGGTAGACATGCAAAGATAGACCTTCCCCCGAGATGTTTATTGTTCTCAGAGATTTTTTTTCTCGTAATATATAGACCCTATGCAAACTGGCTTTAATATTCCTTAAATGCACAGGATATACTTGACGATAAAATTCTATAAATGACATCTGTTATTTATGAATACGGAATAAAATATTGAAAGGAGGTTCGATTAAAAAGCAGAATTATCAGTTCATCAAGGATATCTTCCAAGCTAAAGTTGTCACATTATGAAACTTAAAATAGGAATTTTCGTTTCAATAAACTATTTAAAAATGTCATATTTAGAAAAAAAGATGGTCGCGCCGGGAATCGAACCCTGACCGTCGTGGCAATAAAGAAGTTTTCCGCTGTTCTTACCAATAACGCAATGGAGGGTTTAGTGTTTAATGCGCGTTAAATATACAAATTTCATCGTAAAAATTACGCAAAATTTTGGGTGAAACTCGACGTCAGTTTTATGTGTTTTGCGTTCAAAATCGTTTGCCTCCAATGTGACGTCTAATTAAACTTGACAAATTATATATCATTGGAGAGATAATTTTAACAATTTTTGCTGTATTTTGGTTGTATATAGAAACGCTACTTAGAAAACCTGTTAAGTACATCATTTTGCGCCCTGCTGAAAAAAAAGACGTTTGTGGTCATATTTGAAGATTTTACAGCTGCAAAATGGAGAAAAACAGAGAACTGAAACTGTCAATCGGAAATATCGTCAACTTTAATTTGTGAAAATGTCATAATGGTCCGTTGAAAATCGATCGGTGGCGCATATTTAAAATAACAGACTTAGCTGAGCAATTACTTATTTTTTGTATGGTCCTGAAAGTAAATGTTTATTTTAGATGTATAATATGTAACGCTTTTTAAATATGTTAGATACCATATTCATATTACTAAATATTACTTTTATTTGACAATAAATAAAGTATTATATACATATTCGACTTGTTCCGCATTTCACTTTAATATTAATTTAAACTTCATTCATCGTTTAGAAAACCGTTCGCCTGTAAATGCATCAGATAAAATTATAATGACCAAAGCTATTAGTTATCGAGTCACCCCACCCCCACCCGCACCCACGTATTACTACAACAACAACACTGAGTACGGAAATCGACGAATTGGATTATTTGTTCTATTGACTTTTATGATAGGTAAAGCTGTCCCGCTTAAATATGTGACTAAAAGTTGGTAATGCAAAAGATGAGTTTGTATGTATTTTTACGTATTTTTAGGTCAATATAAAATTCTTAACACTTTCAGATTAATAATCAAATTCTACATAATATGAATTTTTATTATTACCAACCTTTTTTGATATAATACTTTGAAAAAATAATACGCATCACAACCGCTTACATTTTAGTCTAGAAAAAAAATCGTTATTTTGTCAGTTAGATTACCGGTACCCATTTTCTAAAGATAAAAGATTGTAATTATTAACTTCATGAATGCTTTTCCGAGATTCCAGTTTTGATCGAATGAATGAATGTGCGTGCCGCCTTATTCATTCTTAAAGAAGCTAGCCTTGGCTACCTAGCTTCTACGAAATAAAACTTCTATCAGGAGTTGTTTTTGTCCTTGCAACTTTAATCTCGTTTAACCCCAATGGTATACATCAAATGATTTTTGCACGATGTTTTTTCATTTTATTTCAAACACTTGTAACATCAACATTTTTGTTGGCTATTGGATGAAAGAATGAAAGAAATAATAGTTAAATGATGAGTTGTGAAACAAATGATCAATAAAATGAATGAATGAATGAATGAATGAATAAATGAATGAATGAATGAACTATTTAACGGCTATTCTGAATTTCTTTTTTCATATTAAGATTACAAAATTTATTAAACTGACTTTTTTGACGCTTCTGAATTTGTTAAAGCAATAAAAGAGTATTTCTTCTGAAGTGTATTATTTAAATCGACATACTTAATAGGAAGCAACCCGTGTTTCCGATTAATTGAAATATAATTCATGGTCTGGTTTGTCACAAAAAAATCATATTGAGAACAGATCGGTCAAATTCAGTTTATCAATAATTAATACATATTAAATCAAATAAGTACTTACCCGTGACTTCCTTTCCCTCTGAAATATGCAATATACAGATTATCGCGTGCGGTCACTTAAGCCAGATGTTATCGCCTCAGGATACATGAACGCGCGAATCGTGTTCCCAGCTGATTGGACGGAAGATATCATACCTAATATCTATGCATTAAAGATCCCACTTAATTTGCACTAATTTGTGTTAATTGGCATTCATCGAGTTTCTGATATTGTCAATTTGCAGGTAGAAAATGTTAGAAATTGTCAGACTGGATTACCAGGCTTAGGGTACATGGGCTACGTCTATCTATTTATATCTCTTAAATTAAGTTAATATGCATACAATAATTATCAATTAATGTTGCAGTAAAACTGTTCCGCAGAAATTATATGTACAATTTATTTTCGTGGAGATGGGTAAATCAGTGTAAATGCTTATATCATTTGATTTAATGAAAGGCACTCATTAATCTTTGCCAATATTGTTCGAGCGTTTTCGTTAATTTACGCAATATTTGTATTTTATACAGTTAATCAGTGTCACGGTGGGTCTGACTTCCACCCACGTTACCACGGTTATCATTTCGTTAAAGTAAAGTAATGTAATGTTATCGCTACCTGTTTTATCTTTATGAATTTTAAATATTTTCTCTTAAATTATTTATTTTCTAGTACGCTTGTGACAGGTAATGTGTCTTTAGAGTGAATATGATAACTTTTAATAAATGGACCATAAATATCACGGTGCGTTTGACAAATAAGTGGTAAGTTTGCAAATAAAATTTAGGGGAATAGATATGGCCAAAAACTCGAACCCACTACCTTGATATTGGCAGCTAAACGCTTTGCCGCTCAGCTACCTGCACATGCGACAGTATAATATCAACTAAGAATTATATATGTAATATTTGTATCACTATCTATGTTTGGACATTGAAAATGAATTTACGGAAATATACGAAATATTCATATATGCTAGGTCAATACTGAAGGACACTACTTTCACGAGAAATAAAATAGTCTTGGAACAGTGTATACTACGGTGGAATATAGGGGACATAGAGGAAACATTTTATTTATCACGTGCGCACGTGTTAGCACCACATTCGCACATGTTAGCTACCACATGCGAATGTGTTGATTAACACGTGCGCACGTGATAACTATCTTAGCTAACACGTTCGCATGTGATAGCTATCACATTCGCAGTTGTTAGCTGGCACGTGCAAACGTGAAAAATTACCAACGAAACTAATCAAGATATCAGCCTTTTTTCAAAAAGAAGAAACACTTACTTCGTAAATTACAGCTAACTGCTAAATAACACTTCCTTATGAAAGACATACATTTAGAAAAATTGCAGATCTTTCACGCTTTTTCATTGATCAGCTAACACGTGCGCACGTGTTAGTTATCACATGCGCGCATTGTAGTATAACGTGCGAACGTGATAGCTGTCACTTGCGCACGTGATAGTTATCACCCGCGCACGTGTGAATTACCCCATACGCACGTGGTAGCTAACACCTGCGCAAAGAAAAAAAATAAAATATATCCTATGTCCTCGCTATGCCGCCGTACTATACATAGAACATCTGCGGAATTACTTCGAAACAAAAGTCAACGGATATGAAAATATATTTCACTTCATAATTTATAATTAAGTAACAGCTGAAAGTGAACATTGAACAAAAAAGTATAAAATACATTTTTATAGCTCTTTGAATTATATTAAACTGAATGACTTCTGTTAATTATGTTCTTTCTTTATAACCAAAATGCTATATTATCTACATGTTGGTTTAAAGGTCTGACCTACCCGGAGTGGGTCTCCGTGCCCGAGTGATTTAGATCGATGACTTGAAACCAATTGCCCATCACATTTTTTTAAGTTTGATTTTCTTAATTACATGTATACTGAAAACGACACAGCAATAGTGTTCTACACAAAAAGACAGGATATTTAATTAATTATGAAATATAAACTGTATATTGAAATCCCTTTGCCTTACTTTTGTCCGATAACTATTCCTCTAAACCCGGACAAAAGACTTGTCAGAGGCCGCCCAGTTTAGAGGGGTTTACTGTTTGTACTAAAAGATCAAACAAATATGGGCGATAAAATGTAAAAACTAAAACAACCCAAAAAGGTAATTAAAGTTTTGTTGGATGGGACACAGAAATAGGTGTCAGAGAAAAAAATGCCAGCAAAAAAAAATGTACACGAAAATTTCAAAAAGCTGTCTTTAGAAAATCTTAACCATTATATGTTTGGGGAAAAATTTGTCATCTGTTTGTTTTTAATTTCATCCCTTTTGTCATAATTGTGGAAGAACTATTGATTGCAATAGGAAAGCTACATCCCAAATCCAATGGCCTGGGGCCTTGGGGTTTCAGCAAGAAGATTTTTAAAGTTTTTTTTTAAAAAGTCATGTTAATTGGACCCCTGGGGGGGGCCCCTTTTCACCCCAGGGGCATAATTTGAAAAATTTTGGGTAGAGGACAATAGGCAATGCTTTTTAAAAAAATTAAAGGCCTAGGTATTGTGGTTTCGAAAAAAAGTTTTTTAAGCTTTTTCCTATTAAGTCTATGTAAAATTGTGACCCTGGCGGAGCCTCTTTTCACGGCGGGGGCTAATTTAAAACAATCTTGGTAGAGGACCATTGGGGCTGCTAATACCAAATATCAAGGCCTAGGCTTGTGATTTCAGACAAGAAGTTTTTTAAAGTTTTTTCCTATTAATCTTTTTAAAATTTTGGTCCACCGGGCGGGCCATTTTCACCCCGGGACATTTTTGAAAATTTGGGTGAGGCCCACTAGGAAATGTACATACTAAATATCAATGGCCTGGGCCTTGTGGTTTCAGACAAAAATATTTACAAGTTTGTTAAAAAATCTATTTTTAGCCCCTTGGGGACCTATTGGGGGCAAGGGGACCGGAACCTTTGAACAACCTTGAAAAGGGACCCCCAAAGGTTCATTTCTGTGACGTTTGGTCAAAATCCAATCAGGGGTTTGGGAGGAGTATCGTTTGAATAAATTTTTGAGGGACGAGGACGCACGGAGGCGACGGACATTGACGATACAATAGCTCACCATGAGCCTTTTTTCTGGTGAGCTAAAAATGAAAAGCCCATGTGTGACCTTGATTTGTAAATTTACAAAAGTGCATCGGGTTTTTCGGCAGTGATGCTTTGCAGAAAATTTCTGTGTCTGCTTAGCAGAAAATTTCTGGAAAGGGGCCCTGTCTGAAATTCCAAATGCCCTTGATGTTTAAACAAGCCGTCCCCCAATTTTTTCTCATAAATCACTTATCATACTGTAAAGTTCGCTGTGTTTTTTGTGTCTACATGTTGGGGACAAAACATTTTTTTCCCTGTACATTTGGTTAGGATAGAAGCCTATGTCAGGGGCGCTTCCCTGTGACGTTTTTTTAAAATCTGTAAGAGGTCTGGAAAATGTAGCAGAGATTTTTATGAACGTTAGGGCCAAAATTTTGTAAATTTTTAAAAAAATAAATGTGTCAAAAATATGCACATCTTAGCTTATATGGATGTTCCCTGCAACTTTTCTTAGAAATTTAAAGTGGTTCAGGAGAACGTATCTGATTTAAATAACAACAGACAACCGATGACAGGCTGATTAGAAATTTAAAAAATGGGATGGAGTTTATCGTTTAACCGGCCAGGTTTCAATCAACACCATTTAAAATTTGATGTTAACCAGTGAAATATTTTTAAGTAGAATTCAACCTTTTTAGCTTTTAATGTTAACAGATTTCACCGACGCAATTTTTTATATAAAAAAAAAAAGAAAAATTTGTCCAACAATATACCGTTTTTTTCGAGACTGTGTCTCCCCACATTGTGAAAGAAAGTAATATTTGTTGTAAGAACGAAATTTGTAATTTTTGGTTCTAAAAGACTGAAATCAACACCTGACTGGTTACAGTTGGTTCTGGTCTTTTTTTTAAACGGGTTTTTTGAAAAACCATCCGACACTAGAAACAATAAAGGGGTCCTTTAATCCCAAAAACATTTGTGGGTAAAAAGGATGCAGGTCAACTTTTTGATAAATGCAGTCAGTGTGATTTACTTCCTACCAAAATTTAAATATTTGTTATTAAAATCGCACAAAAAATGAAAAATTTATACATGCATTAATTACTAAAGTTTGACTTAGGTCTAAATCTGACTTTTGCCTTAAATAGAAAAATCAGACAAATTCACAATTTTTTCATGGTTCCAACAAAAAAAGCACAGTATTGTTCCAAAAAATTATCAAAATGTTCTTTAAGCCACTGAAATTCCCCTGCTAAATATTTTTTAAATGGCATTCCTATCAACGAAATTTTTGTTTTTTTTAGAAGAATTTAATGTGGTCATGGTCTGTTACCAGAACTGGCTCTTTATTATGGCGTTTCATTTCATGCTTGCGGGAAAGCTTTTTAAAAGCGAAATTTTTTTCCCAAAGTTGGCGCCGACAGTATTTCTCTGCACCTGAAAAAGGTTTTTTTTGTGTTCTTGTTGTACGGCCTTTCTTTTACTTGGTCCCTTCTGCCTTGTTTACTTTTTTCTTTCTCATATTTGAATTTTGTTGCCGGTTTTGTTGACCCTCCATACTGGTGACAAAAAGAACAATGTATCTATACACCCCCAAGTCTTTGTGAGGATGATTGTTTTTTCTCATTTTTTTAAAAAAATTTTTGTCTAACTGTAGTTAAGTTACAAATTTTTTTTGTTCGACCAAAAAGGAAGCTTTTGTTTAATGTAGCTAACATGTAACAAAGACAAAGTTTGCTCTGTCCTACGGGAAAGGTCGAATTAAAAAAGTATTTTTTCTGGGATAAAAAAATATCTCAAAACCCGTTTTGTGAGGACTGATTATATTTGTTTTTCTTTTTTAAAAACAAAAGCATGCCAAAATTTGGTGCAAATGCTCAGCTGCGAAGTGTATGTAGGTGCTGTATGCTAATATGAAGCAAACCCATGCCATAAAAAACATTCAAAAATTTAAAAGTAATGTTAAAATTAAATTTTTTTCAAAGTTTTAAGTGTAAAGGTCAAGGTATTGGAAGGTAAGGAAAACCTATCTAAAAGTGAGTGTGAAGGTCTTGTCACAAGGGGTGTTCTGTGAGTATGACGTAAATCTCTCAATTCTAAATGTGAGGTTTTTGTAACCACAGTTGCTGTGTGTAAATAGCAGAAAAACCATAAAAAATGAAAAAGTTGAAAAAAGTAAGTTAAAATACGATTTTTTGGTTTCGTTAAAGGTCAAGGTTTTTGAAGGTCAAGGTCCCTATTAAATCTCAATGTGAAGGTCTTGTCACCACAGTTTTTGTGTGTGAATTGCAGAAAACCATCAAGAAATGAACAAGTTACCAAGAAATGTAAAAATATGACTTTTTTGGGTTTTAAGGGTTTTAAAGGGGAATTTAAAAGGCGGGTCATCATCAATAGGTCAGTAGAAGGTTTTGTCATAAGGTTTTTTTGTGTGTAAATATGAATAAACCCATGAAGTAATAATAATTTTGTACCAAGCAGACACGAAAACACCAAAGTATGCAGTATCGACTTTTTCCTTGAAAACGCCAAGAAAAACGTGTTATACTTCAAATATAAAATAAGACAAATGTGAAGTTTTTTTTTGCCCTACAGGAAGGTATGGAATTCAGAATTTTTTCTGGTGATACAAAATTTACCACACCAATTTTTGAAAAGGATTCATATTAAGCCAAAAACTGTATCTTTGTATGTATTTTAAAAATTTGTATCCCCTTCCCTCTTTTTTCTTGTTTTTTTCTGATTTTCTAGCTGTGGCAACTGCATGGCTTTCACCCCCAACACCCCTTTCAGAATCTTTTGTTGCGCCTGTTTCTTTATCCTCCTCTGGGTTTTAAAAAAAAGAAAAAAATTTAAATTTTTTTAGGTGCAATTTTTACTTTAAAAAAACAGTACTTTTCAAACTCTACAATTTTGGTTGTTTTTGGGACTAGTAGTCCATCAGATATGTCACAGGGAATGGGTGTCTTATTAAGACACACTGTAATAAACTAAAATTTTGAGAAAAAAGCCTTTTTCTAGTTGTTTTTAAATTCAGGAAGTTATAAAGGACAGACTCTTTTTTAAGGACATTCCCTTCCTGATTAACTGTATGTCAAAAGATTTTTTCCCTTTAAAACAGGTGTATGTTCCCCCGCTCCATCTCCAGAAGGACTGTGATTTTAGAACCTAAAAATTATTTTTAAAGTACTGCTTTAAGTAGTAATTTTCCGACAGTGCTAATATTGTGGTTTTCTTTTTTTTTTGAAACAAGAATACTTTCAGTATTTACGCATTATGAAAAAGGGTAAGCACTGTATAAAAGGGAAATTTATACAGTGTGTGGGACATGTGCGGGCTTGAACCTTTTGGAGTTGGCGTTGTAGCACTGGATCCACCAGAGGATGTAGCATTCATGCAGAGTTTTTTTGACTATTTCAGTCAATGAAAAAGGGGGAATAATCTCAAAGCTAAGCATGTTAAGTGAACAGTTAAAAAAACAAGAATCTAAATGCTATTTCATACTGTTGAAAACAAAAATCCATTCATTTTTATTTGCCGAGACAACTGAAGAAAAAAAAATTTTCAAATGAACCCTTTCAGTACTTACTGAAAATTTACCCAAGTAAAATGCACATACATTTGTATTTTGTTTATGTTCAAAGGCAGGTAATTCGGAAAGCAGAAATGCCCGGGGGAAATTATGTAAAAAATTTCGAAAAAGTGGAAGTAGTTTGCGCCAAAGATTTTTTAAATAGTGAAAAAAATAAATTAAAAGGGCTTAAACGTGTAAAGACTTAAGTGACCAAAAAAAAAATAGGTCACATAATCTTACACTTCATAGTGTCATGTGATGGTTTCATTGCAATCCCTTTCAAAAGAGTGGAAAAAGTTGTGCCAAGAAAATGCAGACAGTAACCAACCTACTAACCCATAACCAACCAACTGCTGTGACTCCAAACATTGTTTAATTCCCCAAAACTTCCATGATAGGTATAAAAATGGATTATTTGTTTGATTTTGGTTTTCAAACGTCTCCGCCATATTTCATCATTTACGGGCAGGCAGTTTCCCTTTTTTTTTGTGGTGTAACTTGTAATGACGTAGAGTATGTATGGCCCCTTTGGGTGTCTTAAAGACACCCAACCCCTGAACAAGGTGCCCGAAAGACGGGGTGCTCGACTTTTCTCGGCTTGACTCTGAATAAGAGCTTTGCCACAAATAAATTCTAATTTAAAAAAGTAAAAATAAAGTTAAAGTAAGTAAAAAATTAAATCAGAGTTAGGGGAATTTTGTTTTCCCCTGGTGTAGATTTGTGAAAATAATATTTTTGAGTTTCAATTAAAAAGTTTTAACGTAACAGAGATATTTGCTTTTAACAAAGAATTCCCAAGTTAACAAGAGTTGTGATGCCCAGCGTGCTCGACATTTCAAGAATTGATTGAAGAAGGGGGTCAAAATATTTCCCAGATATTCGAAAAAAGAAATAAAAAGATTACACAAACAATTTTCCCTGTTTTTTTTATTTCAATAGTTTGCACTAAATGGAATGTATAAAACCCCAATTTCATCATAAATCAAAAGATAAAACAAGTGTTAAAAGTTTAAAAGCCTATGTCAAAAGTTTTAAAAAACGTGGATTTGTTGAAAAAAGAAACCAATTTAAAAGTCCAAAAAGGCCCATAATTCCCCAAAAAATAATGCAGAGTTATGTACTCTTTCCTACAGATAGAGACTATTAAACTAAACAAGTGAAAAAAATTTTAAAAAGCCTAGTCAAACACTTCAAAAAATATAAACTGGTAGGGAAAACTGAACAAGATTTCTAAGTAAAAAGGGGCCATAATTCACCCAAAATCTTGGATGGATTATGTATTTCCTATAAGGATATGGCGATGGTAAAATGTGTTAAAAGTTTCAAAGCTTTTTTTAAAAGATTTTGTAAAATATGAACTGGTCGAAATATTTCCCAAGTTTTTAAAAGTAAAAAGGGCCATAATTCAGAAAAAACCCTTTGAGGAGTTATGTGCCCCTGTTAAAAACGGGGGATATGGTGATGGTAAAAAGTGTTGAATGTTCAAAGCTTTATTCAAAAGACTTTGTCAAAATGGGACTGGTACGAAAAACTTAACCAAGTTTTTCAAAGTCGAAAGGGGCCACAATTCAGCCAAAATCCTTGAGGGTTATGTACTCTTGCTAAAAAGGCCCGGGGGTGATGGTAACAAGTGTTAAAAGTTTAAAAAAAATTTATCTTTTAAAAAGTTTTTGTAAAAATTGAACTGGTACGAAAAATTAACCCAAGGTTTTTTAAAGTCAAAGGGGCCAAAATTCAGCTAAACCCTTGATGGAGTTATGTGTTTGCCTTAAAACTGGCCATGGTGAGGTAAAAAGTGTTAAAATTTTCAAGTTTATCTCAAAAGACTTTGTGAAAATGTGGATGGTGAAAAATTTAAATAAGGTGTGGTGAGTGGGAAACCCTTACTTATTTTTCAAATGTCGAGCTAAAAAGGGGACATTCTTTCAAATTCATATCGAGTTATGGATATTGTTTCTTCCCGGGTGACTCTGATGGTAAATAAATATTTTAAGTTTCAATCAAAGCTTTTGATGTAACAGAGATATTTGACTTTTTCAAAAATTTAATAAAAATTCTAAGTTAAAAAGGGGCATAATTCTGTAAAATTCAAAAACCCGAGTTAAGGAAATTTTGTTCCCTTTGGTGCAGACTTTGATTGTCTATAAATATTTTAAAATTTGAGTCAAAGCTTTTAATAGTAAAAGAGAATTTTTACTTTATCAAAATTTTAAAAAACAATTTTTAAGTTAAAAAGGGGCATAATTCTGTCAAATTTCAATCAGAGTTTTTGGGGGTTGTTTCTCCCGGTGTGACTTTGATGTTATTAATCTTTTAAGTTTCAAGCAATAACTTTATGTAAAAGTATTTGACTTTATCAAAAACTTTAACCAACGGCGACGCCGAGCGGGGCGAGGCAAAGCTTTTTTTCTTTGAAAAGTCGAGCAAAAATGGAGGTATTGTTGCTACAGGATTTAAAACCCTGACCCCCCCATCGAAACCATGGCTCTACCAAGCTAGCGGCAGCTATGAGCAGTTTATTGATTTTTATAAATAAATGAACAGAAACTATTAAAAAATCCTTTAATTAATAATATTTGTAATTACTGAAAGGTATCTTCTGGTAGTCTGTCAAAATTCTATGAATTTGTTTTTAGTCCGAGAAAAACCGCAAATATATCTTTCATTTTCTTCGATTAATCATTGTGAATTACTGCAATAATAACATAAAAAAAAGACAAAACAGAAGTTTTCTCTGTCCTACAGGATCAGTATAAAGAAATACATTTTTGGGGTCTAAATAAAAACAAAACAAATCTGAGTTTGCTTTGACCTACAGGGAAGGGTTTGAATAACGAAAGATAGTTTTTGGTGATCAAAGTATCTACACACACCAAGTCTTTGTGAGGACCCCGGTTTCTTAAGCACAAAAAAAACTAATATAATTCATTATTAAATGGATGTATTTCTTTCGCTTTGATTACTTTTTTTGTTTCTTGAATGGTCCTCAGCTGTGTTGTTGCATGCTTTCACCCGGCATCCATTTCTTGTTACTTTACCTTTTCGTCCCCTTTCAGGTGCGTTGAAGTTTTTTGACCTACAAAAGGCGGAATTAAGAAGTATATTTTTTAGTGGTCTTACATATAACAAAGATAATCAGAAGTTTTTCTGGTGTTTCAATATATTTAACACCAAACTTTTTTAAACCCATAAAAACAGGCAGGTCTTTAAAAGGGGGCCTGTTACCCAAGCGTCTCCCGGGTTTTTCCGTACACGTCAACTCCTTGCTAGTAAAAGGGAAACACCCCTTGAAACATAGGGGGTTTCAAAAACCTTAGGGGTTGTAACAACCAGATCGAACCCCGGAAAATAAACCCCTGGCTCTACCAAATTTTCTATCCCTTTCGGTTCACCAAATCTTTTTGAGGGCCTGTATTTTTTTATTATTTTTTCTTTTTTAAAAAAATTTAATTAACAAAAAAATCAGAAGTTTGCTTTTCCCCCAGGAAGGTTTTGAAAAATGAAAGCTGTTTTTGGTGATAAAAGTTCTACACACACCAAAACTTTGTGAGTACCTGGTTCTATGCACAAAAAAATTAATATAAATATTGTATTAAAAATTTTTTGTATCTTCTATGCTTTGTTTTACTTGTTTGTTTTTTGAAAAGAGTCCTCGCTGTGTTGTTGACACTGTTTTCACCTCGGCATCCATTTCCAGTTTTTCTATCTTTCGTCCCCTTTTGGGTCCCGTAAGTTTTTCCTGACCTACAAGAAGGTTTGGAATAAAAAAAGTACATTTTTTGGTGGTTAAAAATATAACAAAGCAAATCTGTAGATTTTCGTTCAGGAATTCCTGAAAATAAAGATAGTTTTGGTGAAAAAAACACACAATCAAGTCTTTTTGGGACCCGTTTTTAAGCCAAAAAAATTAAATAAATACATGTATTAATTTATGTATCTTCTTACTGCTTTGTTACTTTGTTTTGTTTCTTGAATAGTGTCCCTGCTGTGTTGTTGACATGCTTTTTTCACCCGGACCTTTTTTTCAGTTATTCTACCTTATCGTCCCTTTAAAGGGCAGTGTGAAGTTTTTTGACCTACAAAATTCGGAATAAAGAAGTTATTTTCTGTGGGCTTACATATAACAAAGACAACAGAAGTTTTTTGGGGTACAATTATTTACACACCCCAAGTCTTTGTTTAAACCGTATTTAAAAGTCGAGCATTTAAAAAGGGGGCCCGTTTCCCCAAAGGTCTCGGGGTTTTTACCCGAACATAAACTCCTTGCTAGCAACAGGCAAAAACCCCCCTTGGAAACAGTTGGGGTTGCAAAAATCCTTAGGGTGTAGTAAAAACCGGCCGAAACCTCGGAAAATAAGCCCTGGTCTACCAATTGATCTGCCTTGCGCTCACCAAATCTTTGTGGGACCCGACTTTTTTTTTTTTATTTTTTAAACTTAAAATAACAAAAGGAAAATTCAGAAAATTTTTTTTGACCCGGAATGTTCTGAATAAAGAAGCATAGTTTTGGTGATACAAGTTCTACAACCGAAGTCTTTCAGCCATTCCAGAATAATGTCCATTGCCTTTTTATGTGTCCCCTTGTCATTTTTTTAGTGAAAAAGAGTGTATTTCGGATGTTCACTGGTTTGACTTATCAGTAGATCAATATATTGTGCTGTCTTTGAAAAAAAGGAAAATTTTCGATAGAAGGTCATTAAACTTTAATGTCAGCTAAAAAATGCAGAAATTTGCTTTTTTTTGGGTGCCCACAAAGGGTGCATAAAAAAACCAAGAGATAAAAAAGACGAAACTGCCCGAATAGAAAAGACTCCCCTAAATAATTTTTAAACAAAAAATTGTTTGGATGAATATCATTTATTTTTAGCCACGAAGATACAAAAATTTTTTCAAGTATTACACCCTTTTCCCCAAAAAGCTTTAACCTCCCTTATCACATTCAGACGATGAAAAGTACCCCAAAATATTTGTTTTAAAAGTGAAAAGGGGTTTGGCCTTCTTTTATGTCATTTGTTTCATTAAAAAAATTAAGTTTTTTTGATAATCCCACAATATTTTGATTGAAAATCAAAAGTATATCTTACTGGGTCGTTGAAAAAGTCGTTAACCTCCGTGACCGGTTTTGAGAAAATATTGAGATTAGATTATTTGAGGTTAGTGGAGTGATGCGCCCGTGTGTTTTGCCCGTACTGTGTAACTCCAGTTGGTTTTTTGCTTTTTTCGTGAAATTGCCAGAAAAAACACATTTTTTTAATTTCCCTTACTGTTAATTCCCTTACAAAAATTTTGTGTTTATCTATTTGTTTTTTTTCCCAACGTCACCATGGGTTTTTTTTAGTGTTTTTAATTGGTCATAGGTTTTAATCAAAACGTACATGGGCTGCAAATGACCATTTGGGTATTGTTTTAAAGAACAGCATTTTAAAGGGTAAGGTAAATATTTTAAGATAAATTTGTAGTTTTGCATTCATTTTTTCACAGTTTGGTGGTTTTTAAAGTTTGTTTGTACCAAAAAAAAAAGAGAAAAAACGTTTAATTCCACTGACTTGAAATATTGGTTTTATCAATAACAGACGGCAATGAACGGGGTTAAAATTTGAAAAGGAAAACATAATTATTTTAATTTACCTTGTTCCAGTTTTCTTGGAATGTTTTTTTTCCCTTTCTTCCCGTTAAAAAATAAGTGGTTATGTGACTGTGGTTTTAAAATTTTCTAGAAAAAAATTTTTGTGTTTTGGGGCCAAAGTAACGGAGGTTATATATATTACTATTTTGAAACTTGAGTTAAGGATCCAATACATTTTGAATGCGTTGAAAAATAACATTTATCTTTATTCCTTTAATCAAAAAAAAATTTTTTATAGCAGGAAAAAACCATAAACCCAACAGCGACAACCTGAATCAGCAGGGGTTTAACGTTTAAGTTTCGCAGTTTTTTTAACCTTTTGGTTTTTGCTTAACTTTCAAACTTTTTCAGTTTCATAAAAATATTATAAGCCCCCCTGTCCAGTTCCGTATTTTGAATGTGACAATGCTATTTTAAACCGAATCCTTTAGTTTTATCTTTCCCGCTTGCAGTAAAAAAAAATTTTCGCAAAGGGTGATAAAATTTTATGCAAGAGTTTTATATTTTAAATCTTAACATCCCTTAGTTTCAGGCCTTTACAGACTAAAAAAGAATTTGTTTAAACCCAGTTTCTATAATTTTACTATAAAGGTCACTTTGTGGAAAAAGGGAAAAAGCTTTTTTTGAGTAACTTACCCGAGTTAAAAATTTTTATAACTAATACAGGGTTATAAAAAGCTTGAAAAAAATAAATGTTTTGGTTACAAACTTAAAAAGTTACACCCCTGACTGTGTCGACATCAATTTTAAACCCCAAGTTTTTGTAATAGGTATTTGTTTCTTCAATCGACATTGGAAAAATGTTATAATGTTTTAATAATACTTGAACATGAAAAATTTAAATTTTACTGCTTATTTCATAAAGCTTCAACTATAAAAAGTAAGTTGAAAAGTGTGATTACAAAAACTTTTTGTGTCAATGATCAAAAAACTCGGCTACTGTTTTTCTTTTTTTTTATTGGAAATGCCATTCATGGCACGCAGATATACAAAAAAAAGCCAGCTTATTGCACTATTTACCATATTTTAGGGGTGTTTTCGTCAATGCGGAATCAAAATGGCCTTAGTACCGTTTTTCTCGTTTTTCCACTAAATTTTCCCCTTATTCAACTTGCCAATAATTTTTTAAAAATTTTTTTGGGTTTTTTTTTTTGTTTTATGTTGTTTTTGGTTTTATGTATTTGTCATTTTAGCAAAAATTATTTTATGGTGGAAATAAAAAATATATCTTCCTTTCTCAATTTTCGTAGTTTGTTGTTCTTTTAAATGCTGAAATGAGAAAAGTAACATAGTACGCGAAACAGGACCTGGCGTATGAGGGAACCAGGTGGAATTTAGTTTTTAAACAGCACAGTGCAGTGGCTATTTTTGCTCCTAATACTGACAAAATTGAGAATACTCCCCTTTTAAAAGGATATGTAGAAACAATGAGACCCCTCCCCGAAAAAAGGTATTAAAACTTGAGGTCATCCTTAAACCCGGTTTCGAAAATCTGCAAATTTTTTGATTTATTGGTAACATTGGGCTACCCAAAATTTTTGTCTGGTAGCCCCAAAAAAGTAAATTTTGGAATGCCCTTTTGTTTATTTTGTCTTTTATATACGTGGGATGGAATGATTACATTGATAGGGTTTTATAATTTTTTGTATACAAAAATTGTTGTAATTTTTTTTCTTTAATAGCAATTATATTACTCATTTTTTCCTTTTTTATTTTAAATAAAATACTGTATTTAAAAAGAGAAAAAATTTTCCCTTTAATTATTTCAACATGTCAAAATAAAAGAAACGCAATCAATTTTTTAAACTTGCAAGTTCCCTTTGGCGTTGAAATTGTATTTATCTCAAAAAATTATTTAAAGTTGACATAAATTTTGTTGATTCTAAACATCTTATAAAGTCTCTTTAAAAAAAGGATAGTCTGGACATAAAGTCTCCGTTTCTTGGCACTTGTACTCACTTTTCCGAATTTTGTTTTTTTTCCAAATTTCTAAAAAATCGCCGATTTTTGTAAAACAGGGAATTTGTTTGATGTTTGGGAAGTATTTAAACGAAAAGATAACTGGGTGGGAAGCACTAAAATGCCCCAAAATCAAATGTTGTTCTTTCTGATCATCGATTAAAAATTGAGGTCAGCGAAATCGAAAAATACATTTTGGGAGGTGGCGGTTTTAAAAAGAGTAATTTTAAGACTTTGGGTTTTGCATTTGTTTTGAAACTTATCGATCAGCGACTTTGCATGATTGGTCAGTCTAAAATCTCGCGGCACATGTTTTTGTAAAACATTTTTCTGGGGTTGATTAAAAGGTTAATTTTTTGCCAAAGTGCGCACTGTGTTTAAAATAAAAACCTCGAGCGTGATTTCGATAAACAAAGGGGGTTAAAGAAAATATCAATTGAATTAAAGTTTGAAGACTAAATTATTTTTCCCGGGCTACCGATACGGGGTTTCAAGGAGCCGGGCGGACACGCTGAAAAAAATTTTTTGTAGCCCCACGAAATTTTTTGGTAGCCCCGGGCTCCCGGCATGGGATTTTGAAACCCCCTTAAAAAGAAAATTTTCGAAATGAGAGACTCCCCGAAAAAAGGATTATAGAAAAAATTATAAACGCTCCTGGAACAAAAATATATGAAAAACTGGGACCACTCTGAAGCAAAATTATTGAACGTTTAGACCTCTCTCGAAAGGAGTATCAAAAATTAAGAAAATTCCCCGAAACGGAATAATGTGGCCCTAACTTGAATCCCAATGAAGCAGGATTTAGAAACATGATATCGTTCCCCAAAAAAATTTATCGAAACATGAGATCATGCCTTAAAAGGTATTAAAAGTTTTTTTAGATAATAAATGGTCTTATACTGGTTAAGTGAAATTTTTTGTTGAACTAAAAAAATTTTGTTCCCGACTTTAAAAAAATTTTATCTATACTGCCCTCGACATAGAGCCTTTTCCTCGTTTTAAAAACCGTTACAACTCTGTTACTTATTTAAGTTTTTTTTGGTTATATCGTTTGGGGCCCTTTTGTGATGTTTGCTCCCCTAATAAACGTTTTATTAAATAGATTACCTAAAGTAGTGGTTTGTTATCGATCCACCAGTTCGTATCGGTTTTTTCCCCAATTTTTTATATTTCTTTAAGAAATAGTAAAATAGTACCGTGATGTATAAATTTTTCTTTTTAAAAAGCGCGCCCGTTCCCTTAAGATTCGGCGTATATTTAATGTTGCATTTTGATAACAAAAAGATTGTGCAAACTATATATTAAAAAAAAAAATACTTGATTCAAAAAATTTAACATCCGTTTTTTTTAAACCCGGTTTGAAAATCCAACGGTTACATTATAATTGAATGAATTGTCAGAAAAAAGAGCCGCCTTGCGGGTGCTGGCTCATCTTTTTTTTTTTTTGTGTAATAGAAATATTGTCCTACCATGATTTTCTAATCTAACAAGGGCCATCTTTGCAAAAACAGGATTTTAGTTAGTTTTTGGTACAGTTGTCCCCTTATGGTGGTGAAAAAAAATGTTGCAAGTTTTTTAAAACAAAAGTTTGATGTTAGAGAAAAGTTTAATAAACATATATCAACAAGAAAAAGATTTTTAAGTCCCAAAAAGGGGAAAAATTATTGCAAAAAAACAGGTTGAGTTATGTTGCTTGCTGTTCAGGGTCAGCTTTGATGGTGAACAAGGTTGCAAATTTCAAAGCAAAAGCTTTTATAGTTTAAGAGAAAAATCCTAAACTAAAACTTTAAAACCCAAGAAATCTGATATTTTTAAATCCAAAAGGGGCCATAAAAACTTGCAAAAAGCAGGACGGATTGTTTCTTGCTATACGGGTCAATTTATGGTAACAAATGTAGCAAATTTTAAAACATAGCTTTTATAGTTTTAGGGTAAAAGCTGACCTAAACATAAAATTAACCAAGGAAAAAAATTTTCTAATCCAAAAGGGGCAAAAATCTTGCAAAAAACAA
>NW_026461847.1:0-3048 GCF_021730395.1 Mercenaria mercenaria
GATCGTTGACGATTTTAAAATCCGTTGAATAACATTATATGGTATTATTTAGAAATCAAAAGAGTGATAGGAATGTATCGTAAACAGTCCCAACAGGTGCCATGATACTGCTAATTGTCAGTGGAGTAGAAATAATTTCCACTGACGATATTGACAACCATGACACTTTTCCCATTATTATCACACGCACACACGTATGCACACACGCATGCACACACGCACGCACGCACACGCTGACTAATATATATATCTACTTGCCTTTCCACTGGCAACACCAACACCCACCACAACCGCGATACTCCTGATTGTTTCCCCATGTGTGTACATGAAACGGATAACTCTCGCACATAGTTACTTCCGATACAGATAGTTGGTTCATTTTGCTATGATCCTGTTCAGTAAATGAGTAACGATCGCTTTCGTCTGAAATTGAAAACATAAGAAATTTTCTTTTCACTTAACCTGGAGTAATATAAGTAAATTGATACAATTGCGTTGACAAAATTAAAATTAAACGTTGTTACTGTAAACAACAATTATGACGCTTTTATATTTTGATCGCTCTTTGTCGAATTCAGGATTTAATGATGTTTTTGATCTGTTCCATACATGTCATAACCAATGGGAGTAGATTATTGTCATATAGAAACTTTGTTTAGAATGTTAACTCAAAATACATTATCACCGTGTACCGATTGGCCCAACTTTATTGGTCTTACGGAAACGCTGCGTAGAATTTGTCACGAGGGTGATATTAAGGACGAATTTCATTTAATACTGCATTGTAAATACATGTAAGTATAAATCTATTTTAGGAAACGATAAATCAACATACATTTTCTACAGAAGCCAACTATTATCATTATTTTCACGTTTGATATTGAATAGGTACATTTCCTACATTGCACTACCAAAGTAACATGTAATGCGCTGAAAGAAACTACCATTGAATAATTTAAGGTTATTTAACTTTGTTCTGCACAGCATGGTGATAACTTATCCGTAAAAATATATTTGAAGGAGGCTCTTTGCGGAGCTCCCTATTTCAATATGTTAGTTTTTCGTAAAGTGTTTTATCGTTTTAAATTTAAAAGCTATTATTTTGAAGGCCGATAAAGCCATGCTGATTGCCAAATGCTAAATGACCAATATTTAATGCTAAATGTCAATAACTTAATACTAGATACAAAATATTTACTGCTAATTGCTACATATCAAATGCCTTATGTCATATACATAAAATGTCCATTGCTTTCATGTCAAATAGCTAATTCTTATTGCCAAATCGAATCGAATGAACGTAACTTTTGATAATTTGGAACATGTTGAAAACATAGAAATCTACCAGTCTGATTTTATGCTATAACATGTTCTACCGGTCATGGGGACATGGGACTTGAACTGCTTAACTTATTTAGAAACAAGAACTGTCGAAGGACAGCAACGTTCGACTACGAAAAATACTGTCGTTATAGAAAGTTAAAATATTGAATTTCAAAAGTCGAAAATGAAACCCATAACCTTGTGTAAAAAAGTTATGGTACTAGAGTAGTGCATTGCAGGTCATCACAGTGGACAAGTGTGTAAAGTTTCCATTTCCACTAGTATATAATGAGAATCTTAATAAAAAAAATGCTAAGTTGTAAAGCGGGGTACTACTTCGTGTAAAAGCAAATCATAATTATGGAACCTGTGCACTGTTTGTCAAATCATCACAACGAACAGGTGTTTTAATCCATTTCCGTTGAGCTTACTGAGAACCAAGCTTATATACAACAAGCAAATTCGATGAATTGGTATCCCCCGCCGAAAGGGTTTGTGGTGAGGAATGGCAACAAAATATGTCCGGCAAAAAGTTAAGGATGTTAATAAGAAGCAAATAATTTCATTAGTCAAAATCAATTTAACAGAAAACAAATGTTTAATTAAAGAGTACATAATAAATGTATGATACTTTGATCCTGACTAAAGAATTTATTTTGAATGGGATATGCTTACTGTAATAAGCTTAGCTTTTAAAATTAAATGCAGTTATTGAATTGTGCGCTTGAAGTTTAACTGGAACGAGATATTGTCTTTGAGTGGTTTGGCACCAGATGTTGCTGTTTAACATGTACATTTGAACTTAAAAGAACAGATGTCCTTAAGAGAACACAATTAAGTAAGATATCTTGAACATGGCTGAGGGCAAGGTTTGTGCAGTCACAACTTAACATGTTGAAGGTTTGAACATTTAAAAGAAAAAGGAATGGAAATATATATATATATATATATATATATATAGTTTTATAAAGCCGTAGTTTTGGGCAGAAGTGTAAGTTCTGTACTCACGTTCTCGGCAGCTGACCGTAAAAGTGGGCAGATCACTGTCTGCCCTGATATACGGTGCCTTTTTTCGAATCTACCTGTTCGCAAACACAAAAATATTTGGTCAAATCATCTGCCTAAATTGTCCAGGTGCGGAATGTAGGCAGAAAATTAAACGTTTGAGTTGTCTCCCTTCGGCCTTGCGTGTTAATATTACGATGAGCGGGAAATGGACTTAATTGTGCAAGGATATCCGAATAGAAAACCGCCATAGTACCACATGTGTAAGGATTGTAGTAGTAAGTTTGCAGACTAAGTTGTGCAATGTTTACCACAGTTTAATAATTAATTTTCACGTTATTCATTTCATTTTATGAGATATTATCGCATTTTGAAAGCAAAGATGTATGTATGTATGTATGTATACTGCTTGACGCCCCTTTCGGGTATAACTAGCAGGTGCGCGTCTGTGCCAGAATAAAAGTTAAAAGAATGACAGTAAGATGTCAAAGGAAGATAGTGCAAGATAAAACTGTATTAACAAGAGTAAAATCAGGATAGAAACAGAGTGTAGTCACTTAATAGTAGTGGGATGCGTTAACAGCATGTGCGAAATGTTCAGGATCAGGCTAACGATCAGGGGTGGCAGTTGATTCCATAGGGTAACGGTGTATGGAAAGAAAGAGAACTTAAAAACATTAATGTTTGTATGGATCTGCCTGAGCTGAGGGATGGTCGTGC
>NW_026461848.1:0-67821 GCF_021730395.1 Mercenaria mercenaria
CATGCCCCTTTACTTATATAGCTACTGAGAAATTTGGTTAAACACAATGCATCAGTAAAACATTAAATTCTGTCAATTAAAGTGCCATAAGTCCTAGGATTGTTAATGAACGAATGAAGTATTGTCATGCAATACAAAGTCCCCTATTAGAAGGCACCTAATTTTCTCTACTGCAGTATAACATAATGAACTGATATCTGTAAATAATGTATAAATAATATAGTACTATATATACAATATGTTATAACAAAACACTTGGATTAAAATTTGTATATAATAAACCCAAAAGTTGTTTTCATATAGCATTTTTTTGGCCAATTATCAAAAAGGCATCATATAAGTTATTTATACATGTAGTAAAAAAATAAAAAAAGAAATTCTATACAAGTCCACATAAAACTCTTTACAGGGTAGAGATAGGTCATAATACACATAACAAGAGGGTCACGATGACCCTGGATCGCTCACCAGAGAAATTTGAGTTACATGTTTCAAATGTCAAACTGATGATTTTTAGAAATTTTTTGGAAGATATATGTACAATCACGTAACCCCTGGGGCGGGGCCAATTTTATCCCGGGAGTCATTATTTGAACAATGTTTGTAGAAGTCTCCTGGGCAATGTATATATATTAAATATCTAAGATCTAGGCCTTCTGGTAAATTTTTAGCAAATTTATGAAGTTTTCCCTATGTACAATCAAGTAAACCCTGGGCCTTGGTCAATTTGACCCTGGGGGTCAAGATTTGAACAAATTTTGTAGAGGTCCACTAGGCAATGCTACAGGTCAAATATCTAAGCTCTAGGCCTTCTGGTTTATTTTTAGATAATTTTGAAAATTATTCTACTTACAATCAAGTAACCCCATGGGGCGAGGTCAATTTGACCCCGAAGGTCATTACTTGAATAAATTTTGTAGAAGTCTACTAGGCAATGCTACATGTCAAATATTTAAGATCTAGGCCTTCTGGTTTATTTTTAGAAAATTTTTGAAGATTTTCCTACGAAAAATCGAAAAATCAAATGACACTTGGGGTGGGGTCAATTTTGACCCAGGGGTCATGATTTGAAAACTTTTTGTAGAGGTCTACCAGGCAATGCTACATGTCAAATATCTAAGCTTTAGGCCTTCTGGTTTATTTTTAGAATTTTTTGAAGATTTTCCTATGTAAAATCAAGTGACCCCTGGGGCAGGGTCAATTTTGACCCCGGGGGTCATGATTTGAACAAATTTTGTAGTGGTTCACTAGGCAATGCTACATGTCAAGTATCTAAGCTCTAGGCCTTCTCTGCCCGCCCGCTTAGCTCAGTAGGTAAGAGCGTTGGTCTACGGACCGCGGGGTCGCGAGTTCGATCCTCGGGCGGGGCGTATGTTCTCCGTGACTATTTGATAAACGACATTGTGTCTGAAATCATTAGTCTTCCACCTATGATAATTCATGTGGGGAAGTTGGCAGTTACTTGCAGAGAACAGGTTTGTACTGGTGCTGAATCCAGGAACACTAGTTAGGTTAACTGCCCGCCGTTACATGGCTGAAATACTGTTGAAAAACGGCGTTAAACCCAAAACAAACAAACAAACAAATCTAGGCCTTCTGGTTTATTTTTTTTTTTAATTTGAAGATTTTCCTATAGAAATCCATGCAAAATCAAGTGACCTTTGGGGCGTGGTCAATTTTGACCCCGGGGTCATGATTTGAACAACTTTAGTAGAGGTCCACTAGGCAATGCTACATGTCAAATATCTAAGCTCCAGGGCTTCTGGTTTTTGAGAAGGATTTTTTAAGATTTTCCTATGTAAAATCAAGTGACCCCTGGGGCGGGGTCAATTTTGACCCCGGGGTCATGATTTGAACAAAATTGGTAGAGGTCAATTAGGCAATGCTTCACACCAAATATCTAAGCTCTAGGGCTTCTGGTTTTTGAGAAGAAGATTTTTAAAGATTTTCCTTTCGGTTGCCATGGCAACCAGAGTTCTGCATGGAATTCAATTCTTTGAACAAGTTTTGTAGAGCTTCACCCAAGGAACATTCCTGTGAAGTTTGGATGAAATTGGCCTAGTGGTTTATGAGGAGATGTCTTTTAAAGTAAAAGTTTACGGACGGACACCCGACGGTGACTGGGGCCATAATTAAAAAAATGTTTGTTTGCAGTGCTCCGACCGACCCATCAAAATAGTCCCGACTCAAAAATTTTTTTAGGCAGTTCAGGGGGGCAAATTATTATAATATATATTTTGATCCTTTCTGATGCAAAATGCATTTTCAGCAGACGTTTTCCTTTTCGTATTTTAATATACAGCAGATCATTCAACATTTAGTGTACGCGACCATATTGCCGTCTTCGCGCGTGTTTCGGAAGTCACAAGTTCCGATCCGAGTGAGAAAGTCGCTCAGACATCTTTACTTAGTCTTTCTCACATTTACGGTGACCTATGTATATGTGATAAATAATTTTCCAATAAACAAATGTCTCGGCGATATATGACCTTTTTGTGTCGGTTCGCAGTAATCCCAACTCATTCTTTTAATAAACAATGTCGTCTGACACGACGCCACAGACCTGACCAATGAGTCAGTCAACATGACCACGGTCTAAAAATTTATTCCGATTTTCTGTTGATTAGTTTCAACATTTAAAAGTTTAAAAATTAAACAGACATCTGAATTTTTGATCATGCACCAGAATAATCAGCAACTTGAATGATAACTATTCACATTTTTATGCATTAATTGAGACCTTGTTCGAACACGTAATAAAGTCACATACCTTGATTTTTTTTCTAAATCCTAATTTTCCTTTCCTTGCAAACATGATTTAACTTTTAAATCCCAGTTTTATCCGACACATTTGGTGACAAAATTGCATAAACATCTTGAAAATACACTGGCACTTGTCGGCTAAGTTCAAAGGAAAGATGCGAATCGGCATTTGGCTTTTGATGTAAGATGAAATGAAGCAGTTTGACAGCTAAATATTGTGATGTGTGTGATGTAATTTGACCTAATTCTACAAGCACAATTTGTGTATTACCCAATACACTTTGATTTAAAAGGACTGAGATGATTTATGGATTTGCAATTTAAGTGCTGTGAACTTCATTTCTTGTTCCTTACTTAAAGGAACTAAATCATAATTTGACATACTTCAGCTTGTGTTTAAAAGTGAAGCCTTTCAATTTTAAAGCCTTAATTTTCACTAAAATGGAGACAAAAAATTAAGCATAAGAAGCTCCACAGCTGGTCACAATCACCCTCTTATACACATATCTATATTCAAAGGGTTGGGGGTGGAGGGGTTGGGAGGCCAATGCTGCTGTCCTGCCCCAAGTTGCCCGAGAAGTTACCTTTATTTAACAAAGTTGAACATGTATCAGAACCCACCATTTCAAACTTGTATTTAAAAAAAATTCTGGAATTCGATCTTCTAAACCTACCGCCAAATTTTGGACTGTAATGTGGCTTTCATATGCAACAACACCTCCTGTGTCCAGATTAATAATATCAGGGCACTCAGAATGTAGACAAAAATGTAACAGTTGCCATCATTTGATTCCTAAAAAGATGTAACACTGGCCATCATTTCATTCCTATCAGAAGATGTAACAGATGCCACCATTATTTTTATTCCTACCAAAAGATGTAGCAGAGGGCACCATTTCATTTCTATCATCAAAAAAGGTAAAAAAGGCCACTATTTCATTCATAGAGGTAGCATAGGCCGCACTTTCATTACTGTCAAAAGATGTAACAGAGGCCACTATTTTATTTCTGTCAAAAGCTGTAACTGAGGCCACTATTTCATTCCTGTCAAGAGATGTAACAGCTGAGGCCATCATTTCATTAATATATTTTTAACATTTCCAGGGGGATGGCTGCAAACATTCTTCTTTGCCTACCCTTCCCCACCCCCATCTCGCCAAAAACAGGTTGAACAGCTTAGGTCTGCAGTGAGGTCATTATAAACCTTCTGTCTCTTCCTGTATCCAGATTTATGACATTTGAGTACTCAAAACTTAGACCAAAATGCAACAAAGGCCATCATTTCATACACTAAGGGTCTGACAGCATCTGCATGAAGTCAGAACAACTGTCCTGTAAAAGGTTTTAGGGGATGAGGGTTCGGAGTGTCCAGATCGTTCGTTGCATTCTTGGTCTATATCCAAAGTAGTGTCATTCAGTTTCATGAAAATTTTGATTATAAAATGAAAGATCTGGTTTAATAAATGTCTACATGCAAGTTTGTGCTCTGTGAAATTCCTGGTAGAATTTGTTTGCCATGTAAATTCTTACTCTCTGAAATCCATGAATATGTTTCAATGTCTGCTGAGAAAATTTTTGTACACTAAAAAAAAAAAATCCCTACCTACTTACCCACTCCTAAAAATCTGGGTCGGAGCACTGCAAACAAACAATTTTTTAATTATGGCCTGATCCTAATAGCTCACCCTGAGCCTTTGGCTCTGGTGAGCTAAAAATTGAATGTAACATGCATGTTGTATCACAGAAAACTGGTCTCGATTTTTCTCTATTCGGCCTGTAATAAATAAGTTACAATATAAGCTATTTATAGTAATAACAAAGGGACATAATTCTAAAAACAAGGGTGCCTTATGGTGGTGAACATTTGTGCCAAGTTACATCAAAATCCCTCCATGCTCCGGAAAAAATCATTCTTAAATTTGGCATTTGACCTCTTAGTGTGACCTTGACCTTAGACCTAGGGAGCTGGTTCTTGCACACAACAATCTGTCTCATCGTAGTAAACATTTATGCCAAATTACATCATAATCCCTACATGCATGAAGAAGAGATGTTCCAGACAAAGTCATTCTTGTATCTGACCTTTGGCTTCTATGTGTGACCTTGACCTTCGACCTAAGGACCAGGTTCCTGCGCATGACACTCCGTCTCATAGTGGTGAACATTTGTGCCAAATGATATTCAAATCCTGTTTTGCATGACAAAGTTATACACCGGACAGGAAAAAAGTCTTATTGACCTTTGAGCTCCAAATGTGACCTTGACCTTTAAGCTAGGGTTCTGGGTGTTGCACTTGACATGTCGTCTCATCATGGGGAACATCTATGCCAAGTAATATTAAAATGCTTTGATGGATGACAGAGTTCTGGACCAGACAGGAAAAGAACCCTATTGACCTTTGACCTCCAATTGTGACCTAGATCTTTAAGCTAGGGGTCGGGTTTTGCTCATGACACGTCGTCTCATCATGAGAAACATTTGTGCCAAGTATTATTAAAATACCTTCAAGGATGACCGATTTATGGACCGTACAAGAAAAAAGCCCTGTTGACCTTTGACCTCCAATTGTGACCTTGACCTCTGAGCCAGGGGTCTGGGATTTCTGCATGACAAGTTGTCTCATCATGGGGAATATTTGTGCCAAGTGATATTAAAATCCCTTCATGAATGACAGAGTTATGGACCGGACACGAAACAGACCCTGTTCATGACATGTTAAAACTAGACTGCCAAGTGTGACCTTGACCTTTGAGCTAGGGGTCTGAATGTTGTGCATGACATATCGTCTTATTATAAGGTACATTTGTGCCAAGTAATATTAAAGTCCCTTCGTGGATGGCAGAGTTATGGACCGGACAAGAAAAAAGCCCTGTTGACCTCCAATTGTGACCTTGACCTTTAAGCTAGGGGTCCAGGTCTTGTGCATGACACGTCGTCTCATCATGGGAAACATTTGTGCCAAGTAATATTAAAATCCCTTCATAGATGACAGAAGTATGGACCGGACACGAAATTGCTGACGGATCGAATGACAGAATGACGGACGGAAAAATGCATCCCTATAGTCCCCGAAACTGGTTTTCAACCAGCAGGGGAATAATAATAAAGAAGTGTGGATTAATTAATAAGGTAACATTCATACTATTTGCAAAGGAAAATGGATCTACATTAAAGCTAGAAAAACAAAAGCTCCGTCAAGAGGGGCATTATATGCCAGAAGGGTTACATCAGAGGACGGGAGCATAATTTAAAGAACGTAAGAATGTGACTTAGCCCAAAGGACAGGAACAACAACGGGAAGAAATTTTAAAAAAATCTAAGTCCACAAAAAAATCCTTACCAGTTAAAGGTATTTCAAAATACACCTAAAAATTGGAGGTACCATCCATATTGTGCCACAGAAAAGTGGCCTCGGATATTTTCCCACAGTCACTAATAAAAAAAAGTTTCAAAATAAGCTATTTATTGTAACAAGAGGGTCATGATTACCCTGGATCGCTCACCTGAGTAATATGAGCTACATGTTTCAAATGTCAAACTGATGATAAAATATTAAGAAAGTCAGTAGGTCATAATTATTCATGGTTAATGAAATTCAGTTTTACGATTGATGTGCAAAACTGTGTATATCATCCAAATTAAGGCTGTATCTTAAAAAACAGGAAAGTAGGTCAGTAGGTCAAGGTCACAGTCAAGTGGCATCACATTACTTGGGGTCATCAGGTAATTATAATTAAACAGTCTTGGAAATAGGATCAGATGATTTTTTAAATATTTTATTCCTATATAACTCGCATAATAATTAAGTAACCCCAGGCCGGGCCTCTTTATTCCACATGGGCATTATTTGGACAATTTTGGAAGAGGACTACTAGACAATGCATTATACCAAATATCAAAAGCCTAGGTCATATGGTTTCAGACAAGAAGATTTTTACCGCCTCGGTAGCCTAGTGGTAGAGCGTCCGCTTCGAGTGCGGGAGTCTCGGGTTCGATCCCCGGCCGCGTCATACCAAAGACGTAAAAAATGGTACTAGTAGCTTCCTCGCTTGGCGCTCAGCATTAAGAGGATAGTGCTAGGACTGGTCAGCCCGGTGTCAGTATAATGTGACTGGGTGGGGTATCATGCCACGTGTCTACGGCGTGATATTCCAGTGAGGCAGCACTATAAAGTTGGGCATTGTGCTCACTGCTACAAGTAGACACCGTCGTTTATATGACTGAAAAATTGTTGAAAAAGACGTTAAACCCGAACACACACACACAAGAAGATTTTTTAAGTTTTTTTCCTATATAAGTCTATATAAAACTTGGGACCGCCAGGTCAGGGTCTCTTTTCACCCCAGAGGTACAATTTGAACAATTTTGGTCGAAGACCATAAGACAATGCTACAAACCAAATATCAAAGGTCTAAGTATTGTGGTTTCAGAAAAGATTTTTTAACTTTTTTCCTATAAAACTATATATGTCTACGTAAAATTTGGGACCCCAGGGCAGGGCCATGTTTGACCCTACGGGGATACTTTTAACAATCTTGGTAGAGGACCGCTAGATGATGCTACATACCAAATATCAGAGCCCTCCCATACATATTTAACCCTTTGTCATGTATTTGCAGAATATATTTTAAATATTTGTTTTCTTAAAAGCTATATTCCAAGTGATTGCAAAGTATTTGCATCAGACTTTTGCAAACAGTCTGCAAAACGTATCACACTGAAGCAAAGGACTTGCAAATAAACACTTAGATAAATTACAGACTGCAAAGGTTTTGCAAACAAATACTTTATTAAATTAGCAGACAGCAAAGCATCTGCAAACAAACACTTAGCTCATTTAGTTAGCAAAGGTATTGCAAATAAACACTTTATACACAAATGAAAGAGCAAAGCATTTGCAAATAGTTAACATAGATGAATTTGCTTTCCTGGTAGACTCTAGGTACAGGAAGTAATTAACCATTCTGTTTTCTGATTGGTCTATATTCAAATGGCAGGATTTTTGAAAATATTGTGAGGAAATGTTTACACATCAGTTAGTAGAAATATTTTGGTGATGCAAACTTGTGTTAAACAGATTATTATATTCTAATCATTTTTTCTGGATATAAACTTTGTTGAATAAGGATAATGCTATACCATGTTGTTAAGAAATAAGACTTCCAAGAACCAGAGAATATTGCAGCATGTAGAAAGGTAATGTTAATCAATGATAGTTATATAAAACACTTTTAACTGATTGAAGCAATTGTTGAAACTTACATTATTACATGATTTTAGTTATTGTTACTGAATGACCACTGCAATGATTGACTTTTAATAGTTATTTAAACTGCAAATGGTTTTGTGAATTTACATCTGTTTTTCAGATATTAAACAAAGTCCTTTTCTTTGAACCTCAGAAATTCATTTTTTGCTATTTGTTACGTATTTGCGAATACTTTGCATATTATTTGCAGGCAAGTTGCAAATACTTTGCTATCACTTTGCGATTACTTTGCTATCACTTTGCGATTTATTTGCCGAAGTTTCAACTGCGAATTGTAAATTGTTTGCGAAGTATTTGCATTCTGTGTGCGTAGTGTATATTTGCAAAAGCTTTGCAGAATAGTTGCACGTTTCGTTCCATTTCTACTCGTCTGTGGAATATATTCAGCAATCATGTGCTGCAACTGTTCTGCAAAGCTTATGGCAAATATTTGGCAAAGATAAAAAGTATATTCTGCAAAGGCCCTGTTTTTGCATGGGCTAGGCCATGTGGTTTTGTACAAGAAGATTTTCAACGTTTTCTGCATGGAATTTAATTCTTTGAACTAATCTGAAAAGGGGCCACCCAAGGATCATTCCTGTGAAGTTTGGTGTAATTCTGTCCAGTGGTTTTCAAGAAGATTTTTTCAGTAAAAAATGTTGACGGACACACGATGCACGACGGACGACGGACTTTGAGCAGTCACAAAAGCTCACCATGAGCCTTTGGCTCAGGAGTGCTAATAAACAAGAGTGTCATGATGACCCTGGATCGCTCACCAGAGTAATATGAGCTACATGTTTCAAATGTCAGATTTTTAGAATTTTTGTGGAAGATTTTCTGATGTACAATCTAGTAACCCCTGGGGCGGGGCCAGGTTTACCCCGGGGGTCATGAATGGAACAAAGTTTGTAGAACTCTACTAGTCTTTTAGCAAATTTATGAAGATTTCCCTATATACAATCAAGTAACCCCTGGGGCTGGGTAAATTTGACCCTGGGGGGTCCAGATGTGATTTTTTTTTGTAGAAGTCTACTAGGCAATGCTACACGTCAAATATCTAAGATCTAGGCCTTCTGGTTTATTTTTAGAATTTTTTTGAAGATTTTCCTATGTAAAATCAAGTGACCCCATGGGGCGGGGTCAATTTGACCCCGGGGGTCATGATTTGAAAATTTTTGTAGAAGTCTACTAGGCAATGCTACACGTCAAATACCTAAGATCTAGGCCTTTTGGTTTATTTTTAGAAATTTTTTGAAGATTTTCCTATGTAAAATCAAGTGACCCCTGGGACGGGGTTATGATTTGAACAGATTTTGTTGAGGTCCACTAGGCAATGCTACAGGTGAAATATCCAAGCTGTAGGCCTTCTGGTTTATTTTTAGAAAAATTTGAAGATTTTTCTATGTACAATCAAGTAACCCCATTGGGCGGGGTCAATTTGATTCCGGAGGTCATGATATGAACAAATTTTGTAGAAGTCTACTAGGCAATGCTACACTTTAAATATCTAAGATCTAGGCCTTCTGGTTTATTTTTTGAAAATTTTTGAAGATTTTCCTATGTAAAATCAAGTGACCTCTGGGGCGTGGTCAATTTTGACCCTGGGGGTCATGATTTGAACAAATTTTGTAGAGGTCCACTAGGCAATGCTACACGTGAAATATCTAAGCTCTAGGCCTTCTGTTTATTTTTAGAAAATTTTTGAAGATTTTCCTATGTAAAATCAAGTGACCACTGGGGCGGGGTCATGATTTGAACAATTTTAGTAGAGGTCCTCTAGGCAATGCTACATGTCAAATATCTAAGCTCTAGGGCTTCTGGTTTTTGAGAAGAAATTTTTTTAAGATTTTCCTATGTAAAATCAAGTGGCCCCTAGGGCGGGGTCAATTTTGACCCCGGGGTCATGATTTGAACAAACTTGGTAGAGGTCTATTGGGCAATGCTTCACACCAAATATCTAAGCTCTAGGGCTTCTGGTTTTTGAGAAGAAGATTTTTAAAGTTTTTCCTTTCTGTTGCCATGGCAACCAGAGTTCTGCATGGAATTCAATTCTTTGAACAATTTTTAAAGAAGACCATCCAAGGAACATTCCTGTGAAGTTTCATCAAAATTGAACTGTTGGTTTAGGAGGAGATGTTGTTTAAAGGAAATTGTTGACGGACGGACGCCGGACGGACGGACGCCGGACGGTGAGCGATCACAATAGCTCACCCTGAGCACTTTGTGCTCTGGTGAGCTAAAAAGGGAAGAAATTAAAAAAAATTGTTGTAAGTGAACAAAAGAGGGATATGCCAAATAAAAACAAGAGCAATGCAATGCAGAGCAATAAATACAAAGCAAAATCATATATGACCTTTGACCCGTAAGTGTGACCTTGACCTTGAAGGGAGTCATCCAGAACACGCGCTCTGCACGTTGCCTAGGGCTGGTGAACATCTGTACCAAGTTTCTTTGAATCCTTCAAGCAGTTAAGAATTACAGATCGGACACGAAACAAACTGATATGACCTTTGACTCCTACGTGTGACCTTGACCTTGAACCGAGACATCCAAAACGTGCTCATCGTCTCGGTGTGGTGAACATTTGTGTCAAGTTTCTTTGAAATCCATCAAGGGGTTCAAGAGTTACAGCCCGGACACGAAATTGCTAACGGATGGACAGACGGACACCAGCATCATAACATAATACGTCCCTTCGGGCGTATAAAAAGCATGACAAGATGGTCATATGGCGTTTCATTTGCTATGAAAATTAACTTGTGAACCTATTGGCACTTTCATCTATTAATGGATTTCAACTTAACTTTCTAAATGGTTCTATAATCACTGGTATGCATAAGCAAGTTCATGTAATATTACCCATACATCTCAGCAAACCTTCAAATGTGATACTTGGGTCTAGTTTTGATGAGCCCAACTTCATGTCGACAGACTGTTCTTGTAAATTCTTTTTATGCAGTAAACCAGTATCGCTTTATTATGCATCACTATATCATATTTTTATATAAAAAGTTCTTAAGATGATATAATTTTATGGAGACAATAAATAGGTATTTATGTAATGGCAGAGCAACAACAGGCATGTTTAAAAATTTGCAGAGAAAGAAGTTTCATAATATGATTTTATATACCAAAAGTTTCTAATCAAACTTGCATGTTGAATTTTATATCAGAACACAGGCGGAAACGGAACCCTACATTTTTAACATGAATGCATTTCACCTTAAGCTCTAGCGACTTATTCTTGACAATTAGAAATATTTAACAGACAAAAGGTACACTTAAAATATGTTTAGGTGAACCTATTTCACTATCAAATCGGAAGATCAAGGAGAGAATAGCCTTTTTACTACAAACATAAAATTATAATAAGTAACCAAGATATAAGAGAATTTTAATATTGATTTGACCAATCTTGGTTCAAGGTTATACACGGGAATGGCAGGAATTTTCTGATATGATCGATTGAGTTTCACAGTATACATACACAAGACAAGAGGGCCATGGTGGCCCTATATCGCTCACCTGAGTAGAGTTGTTTGCTTGAACAAATTTCTTAGCTAAAGCTTTAACAAGAGGGTCATGATTACCCTGGATCGCTCACTTGAGTAATATGAGCCACATGTTTCAAATGGCAAACTGTTGCTAAAATATTAAGAAGTAGGTCAAATAAACAGTAACTGAAAGTCAGTTTTAAGATTGATGTGCAAAACTGTTCATAATTATCATCCAAATGTCAAGGCTATATCTTAAAAAACAAGAAAGTAGGTCAGTAGATGAAGGTCATAGTCAAGTGATCCCTATCACTTGGGGTCATCAGGTAATTATGAAATATGATCTGATCATTTTTAGTATTTTTTCCTTTTAACTCATACTTAGAACAAGTGACCCACAGGGGCATAAGTTGAACAAACTTGTTAAAGTCCACCAGGCAATGCTACATACCGAATATCAAAGGCCTAGGCCTTGAACTTTCAGATAATCGATCTATTTCTTTCCTATATAAGTCTACGTTAAACTTGGTATCCCCAGGGTAGGGCCTCTTTTCACCCTAGAGACATAATTTGAACAAACTTGATAGGGAAACACTAGGAAAGGCAACATACTTAATACCAAAAGCCTAGGCTTTGCATTTTCAGGCAAGAAGATTTTTAAAGTGTTTTTTTTTCTATAAAGTCTATGTATAACTTGAGACCCCCCGGGGCAGAGCCTCTTTTCACCCATAATTTGAACAAATTTGGTAGATGACCACAAGGCAATGCTTAATACAAAATATCAAAGGCCTAGGTCTTGTGGTTTTAGACAAGAAGATTTTACAAGTTTTTTTACTAATAATTTTTTATAAGTCTATGTAAAACTTGTGACCCCCAGGTCGGGGCCTCTTTTCACCCCTGGGGAACAATCTGAACACTTTTGATAGAGGACAATTAGATGATGTCATAAAAGATAATAGGTAAGGGTAGATTTCTCGGAAGCACAGAGCACTAAAAACACAGCTCCAGAGTCACGCATTTACATAGTTGGCCCACAACAAAAAGAAGCTGTAATGGAAAAATATTTCCGACGGGTTGCTTCAAACATCCAACAAGTACATATTAATAGAAGCTAAATATCGATAAAGGGGAAGGAAACGGCAACGGGCAAAACGGGGCCGGGGGCGGGGGAGGAACCCGAAGAGGAAAGCCAAACAAGGACAAACACACAAGGGAACGCCATGCTCCTCAAAAACAGCCGCACCACAACGCAAACCACAACAGCGCAGACACCCATGCACCAAAGACAAACACACAATGACGATCAACTGAATAACATAGAAAAACGAACAAACAACACATAAGAAAACAGTAGGGCACCGTTATAGACTCACAAGCTTACAAACGCACCCACACAAGTAGGAAAAAAACAATCAAGTACCGTCTTGCGACCCGTCTGCCAAAATAAAGAGGAGCCACGAAAACTTACTAAAAGTAAAGGGGATGGGATGCAAAAAGTAGCTTAAATGCAAGGAAAAGGAGAGGGCAGAAGGGGGAGTGGGGCGGAGGAAAAACGCTTACAACAAACAAGAAAACATATGCAACACACAATAAAAGACAGACAAAGCAACCTGTTGAAAACAGGGGCACCGCCTTGTAACGGTCAGTAACCTAAATAAAGGAAACTTGGGGTTTAAACGCGTTTAGGGCATGCAAACCTCGCACTTACCCTATCCTCAACAAGTTGAACAACACAATGTAAATAAAATCCTCGCTGAGAAAGGCTCTAACATTAGTGCAAAAGTAACAGATAAATAAAGCAAAACAAAAAATTAAAGTAAATTTAAGGTACAATTACATGTACTCAACAACTTGTCTGAAGTTAGAGCAACAAGAGCCTAACTTTTTTAAGGGCACGGCTAAGAAAACTGTAAGACAAAAATCAACTCCCTCCGTCCGTTGTATGTAGGATTTAGGAGAAAAGCATCATGGAGTCCTACACTTTATTAGTCATCGCACCATCAAATAGGGAAGTGTAGTAATTAACTGTAGAGGGTTCAGTCACTAAACATGCACTGTGCTTGACGATTTTCGCATCGTATCCTCTTTTGATAAACTTTTTAACAACTTTTACAACAAGAGATGTCAGTGGACAGCGCGCTCGACTATTCTCAGTGCTTGATAGTATAATATAAGCTATGAGCAAAACTTTAACATTAAAATAAGCATATTCTAAGTCGAAAAGGGGTTATAATTCAGTCAAAATGTTTGATAGAGTTGCCTCCTCCTTTTTACAGACTGGGGTCATGATGGTAAACAAGCATGCAAAATATGAAAGCAATATGTCAATGGACTTTGAAAATATTTAGGGTGGTACGCAAACTTTAATATTTATTCTAAGTCGAATAGGGGCCATAATTCAGTCAAAATGCTTGATAGAGTAGCCTCCTCCTTTCTACAGACTAGGGTCATGGTGGTAAACAAGTATGCAAAATATGAAAGCAATATCTCAATGGACTTTGAAAATATTAGGGGTGGTATGCAAACTTTAACATTTATTCTAAGTCAAAAAGGGGCCGTAATTCAGTCAAAATGCTGGAGAGAGTTGCCTCCTCCTTTTTACAGACTGGGGTCATGATGGTAAACAAGTATGCAAAATATCAAAGCAATATCTCAATGGACTTGAAAATATTTGGGGTGGTACGCAAACTTTAACACTTGTTCTAAGTCGAAAAGGGGCCATAATTCAGTCAAAATATTTGACAGAGTTGCCTCCTCCTTTTTACAGACTGGGGTCATGATGGTAAACAAGTATGCAAAAAAAGAAATATCTCAATGGACTTTGAAAATATTTGGGGAGGTACGCAAACTTTAACATTTGTGTGACGCTCACGCTCCCGCTAACGCTCACGCCGACGCCGGGGCGAGTACGATAGCTCCCCTATTCTTGGAATAGTCGAGCTAAAAATTTGATTAAAATAAGGGTTATGTTTAATTTTCCGAATTTTAAAAACTACATCTCCATAGTAGTCCGGGTGTGTAAGTCCAAGTTTTAAAAGTGTTTTAAGGGGCGTATTGTATTTTTCTAATAGTTCAGACGATCTGTAGTAAAATTTACTAAAAGCTTTCCGTAGCTTATGATAACGGTAATCCTGTTGTAACAATTTCTTGGTGATATGAAGATTTCTGTTATTAAAATCATCCAAGCCAAATATCAAGACTCTATGCCTTGCGGTTTTGGTCAAAAAGATTTTTGAAGTTTTTCCTGGATATAATTAAATTCTTTTAACAATTTTTAAAGGGGACCAACCAAGGATCATTCCTGTGAGGTTTGGTGTAATTCTGCATAGTGGTTTTCAAGAAGAAAATTTCTTTAGAAAATGTTGATGGACAGACGACAGACGACACACGACTTACATTGAGCGGTCACAAAAGTTCACCATGAGCCTTTGGCTCAGGTGAACTAAAAACAAGAACCTTGGGAGCGTGGGTCAAAATAATGATTATGCAAGATAACTTATGAAAAATATTACAGGCGGTCCAAATCCTTTTGCTGTAGCTTAGAAAACAAAAAGTAGGTCAGCAGGTCACATTGATGACCACTGAAAGTTTGTATAAAGATCTGCATGCAAAAATATACATGTCATCCAAATATCAAAGCGGTACCTTAAACAAGAGATCACAGAGTGATCTTGGCGCCCACCAATGTGCCATTTTTGAGTGTTCCAAATTTCAAGACTTATTGACTAGCTCAAGGTCAAATTTCATTTCCGTACACAACACTGTGCATGTGGTCCAAATTCAAAAGCTGTAGCTTAAGTAATGTGAAAGTAGGTCACTAGATCAATGTCAAGGACAAATTCTTTGTACACAAAACTATGCATGTGCATCAAGTTTGAAGGCTGTAGCTTGAAAAATTTGAAAGTAGGTCACTAGGTCAATCTTAAGGTCAAAGTTTAATTCGGTACACAAAACTATGCAAGTGGTCCAAATTTGAAGGCTGTAGCTTGACTTGAGAAATGTGTAAGTAGGTCATTAGGTCAAAATCAAGGTCAAATTTCACTTCAGAACACAAATCTATGCATGTGGTCCAAATCTGAAGCCTGTACCTTCAAAAATCTGAAAGTAGGTCACTAGGTCAATGTCAAGGTCAAAGTTTGTTTCAGTACACAATCCTATGCATGTGGTCTAAATTTGAAGCCTGTAGCTACAGAAAAGTGAAAGTAGGTCACTAAGGTCAATCTTAAAGTAAAGTTCATTTCGGTACATAAAACTATGCAAGTGGTCCAAATTTGAAGGCTGTAGCTTGAGAAATGTAAAAGTAGGTCACTAGGTCAAAATCAAGGTCAAATTTCATTTCGGAACACAAAACTATGCATGTGGTCCAAATTTGAAGCCTGTACCTTCAAAAATGTGACAGTAGGTCACTACGTCAAAATCAATGTCAAAGTTTTTTCCGGTGCACAAAACTATGCATGTGGTCCAAATTTGAAGGCTGTAGCTTGAGAAATGTGGAAGTAGGTCACTAGGTCAAAATCAAGGTCAACTCATATCAAGGTTCATCTTGCCACTCAAAAATATACAAATTTGAATGTTGTAGTTATTGACAAGAAGATTTTAAAAGCTTTTCCCTATATAAGTCTATATGAACCATGTGACCCCCGGGGCGGGGCCATATTTGACCCTAGGGGGAGAATTTGAACAAACTTGGTGGAGAACCACTAGATGATGCTACATTACAAATATCAAAGCCTTAGGCTTTGTGGTTTGGACAAGAAGATTTTCAAAGTTTTTCCCTATATAAGTCTATGTAAACCATATGACCCCCAGGGCAATAATTTGAACAATCTTAGTTGAAGACCACTAGATGATGTCACATACAAAATATCAAAGCCCTAGGCCCTGTGGTTTCGGACAAGAGGTTTTTCAAAGTTTTTCCCTATATAAGTCTATATAAACCATGTGACCCCCGGGGCGGAGCCATATTTGACCCCAGGGAAATAATTTGAATCATCTTGGTAGAGGACCACTAGATGATGCTTCATACAAAATATCAAAGCCCTAGGCTCTGTGGTTTTGGATAAGAAGGTTTTCAAAGTTTTTCCCTATATAAATATATGTAAATTATAGAAATAAACAAAGGGCCACAACTCACTCATAAATTGTTGAATCAGTCTGGTTTTCAGGGGTACACAACTAGGGTACCAATATATCATTCTGACAAAGTTTGGTCAAAATCCCCCAGTAGTTTCTGAGGAGATGCGATAACGAGAAATTGTTAACGGACGGACGGACGGACGGAATGACGGACGGATGGACCACGGACGCAGAGTGATTTGAATAGCCCACTGTCTGATGATGGTGGGCTAAAAAGAAGAAAGTAGGTCAGTAGGTCATATTCAAGGTTACTGAAAATTAGTATTAAGACCGGTGTGCAAAACTGTACATGTCATATATTTCAAGGCTGTATCTTAAACAAGAGGGCCATGAAGGCCCTGTATCGCTCACCTGACCTACTGACCTAAAGATCAACAAGATTAACATTCTGACCAAGTTTCATTAAGATATGGTCATAAATGTAGCCTCTAAAGTGTTAATTAGCTTTTCCTCTGATTTGACCCGGTGACCTAGTTTTTGACCACACATGACCCAGATTCAAACTTGACATAAAGATCATCAAGATTAACATTCTGACTAAGTTTCATGAAGATACAGTCATAAATGTGGCCTCTAGAGTGTTAATAAGCTTTTCCTTTGATCTGACCTAGTGACCTAGTTTTTTAACCCACCTCACCCAGATTTAAACTCGACCTATAGATCATCAAGATTAACATTCTGACCAAGTTTTATTAAGATATGGTCATAAATGTGGCCATTACAGTGTTAACAAGCTTTTCCTTTGATTTGACCAAGTGACCTAGTTTTTGACTCTAGTGACCTAGTTTTTGACCCCAGATGACCCACTATCATTCTCGTCCGAGATTTTATTGAGGGTAACGTTCTGACTAAGTTTCATTAAGATTGGGCCAAAATTGTGACCTTTCAAGTGTTAATAAGCTTTTCCTTTGATTTAACCTGGTGACCTAGTTTTTGACCCCACCTGACCAAGATTCGCACTTCACCTATGGATCATCAAGATTAACATTCTGACCAAGTTTCATTAAGTTATGGTCATAAATGTGGCCTCTAGAGAGTTAACTAGCTTTTCATTTGATTTAATCTAGTGACCTAGTTTTTGACCTTACATGACCCAGATTCAAAATGGACTTATAGATCATCAAGATAAACATTCTGACTAAGTTTCATGAAGATATAGTTATAAATGTGACCTCTACAGGGTTAACAAGCTTTTCCTTTGATTTGACCTGGTGACCTAGTTTTTGACCCCAGATGACCCAATATCAAACTCGTCCAAGATTTTATTTAGGGTAACATTCTGACCAAATTTCATTAAGATTGGGCCAAAATTGTGACCTCTAGTGTTAACAAACTTTTCATTTGATTTGACCTTGTGACTTAGTTTTTTACCCCAGATGACCCAATATCAAACTCGTCCAAGATTTTACCGAGGGTAACATTCTGACCATGTTTCATTAAGATTGGGCCAAAATTGTGACCTCTAGAGTGTTAACAAGCTTTTCCTTTGATTTGACCTGGTGACCTAGTTTTTGACCCCAGATGACCCAATATCGAACTCGTCCAAGATTTTATTGAGGTTAACATTCTGACCATTAAGATTGGGCCAAAATTGTGACCTCTAGAGTGTTAACAGTCAAATTGTTGACGACGGATGACGGACGACGGACAACGGACACAGGGCGATCACAAAAGCTCACCTTTGAGCACTTCGTGCTCAGGTGAGCTAAAAACAAGAAAGTAGAAACAAGGTTACAGTCAAGTGACCCCTAATTATTTGAGGTCATAAGGTAACTATAATAAAACAGTCTAGGAAATATGATCAGATAATTTCTGAAGTATTTTTTCCTATATAACTCATAAAAAAATTATGTGACCATCGGGGCAGGGCCTCTTTTCACCCCAGGGGCATAATCTGAGCAATCTTGTTAGAGTGCAACTAGGCAATGCTACATACTGAATATCAAAAGCCTAGGCCTTGAACTTTCGGTCAAGAAGATCTTTAAACGTTTTTTTCCTATGTAAGTCTATGTAAAACCTTAGACCCCCAGGACAAGGCCTTCTCTCCCCACAGCCATTATTTGAACAATCTTGGTGAAGGATCACTAGGCAATGCAACATACCAAACATCAAAGGCCTAGGTCTTGTGGTTTCAGACAAGAAGATTTTTTTCCTATTTAAATCTATGTTAAACCTGAGATCCCCGGGGCGGTTCCTCTTTTCACAATTTTGGTAGAGGACCATTAGACGATGCCGCATGCCAAATAGTGGTTTCAGACAAGATTTTTAAACTTTTTTTTCTATGTAAGTCTATGTAAAACTTGGGACTCCCAGGGCGGGGCCATATTAGGGGGATAATTTGAAGAATCTTGGTAGAGGACCACTAGATGATGCTTCATACCAAATATCAAAGCCCTAGGCCATGTGGTTTTGTACAAGAAGATTTTTAAAGTTTTTCCTTTTGGTTGCCATGGCAACCAGAGTTCTGCATGGAATTCAATTCTTTGAACACTTTTGAAAGGGGACCACCCCAGGATCATTCCTGTGAAGTTTGGTATAATTCTTCCCAGTGGTTTTCAAGAAGATTTTTTTAGAAATTGTTGACGGACGACTGACGACGCACGACGGACATAAAGCAGTCACAATAGCTCACCTTGTCACTTCGTGACAGGTGAGCAAAAAAGGTACTTAGGTGGCTAATGTGCCTAAAATCTCTACATGGCAACAATTTTTAGGTTGCTAAACTGTCCATGTATTAGTGGCTCAACAGTCTATCCATAGACGATATTTTAATATGTGGCTGTAAAATTCAAAATTAAGTTTAAGTACCCCTATTAAGATTTGAGCTATTGCTATTAAAAGAAGTAATGCAGCTATGGCAAAGGTTAGAAGATAATGCAGGTTTGCACTCAACGATTAGCCACTTTTCCTATTGTCACTGTCATTATTTGGCTGTCTGTCCAAGTCTCTGAGGCTTAGCTAAAGATTTCTATGGACACTTTGGATGTCCATCCAGATGGTAAAATTAACACCGTATCTTAAGAGTTTTGATTCATAAGATTTTCACAAGAAGATTTTCAAAGTTTCCCCTATATAAGTCTATGTAAACCATGTGACACACGGGGTGGGACCATATTTGACCCTAGGGGAATACTTTGTACAACCTTGGTAGAAAAACACTAGATAATGCTACATACCAAATATGAAAGCCCTATGACCTGCGGTTTTGGAAAAGAAGATTTTTAAAGTTTTTCCTTTCAACTGCCATGGCAACCAGAGTTCTAAATGGAATTGAATTCTTTAAACAGTTTTTAAAGAAGACCACCCAAGAAACTCTCCTGTAAAGATTCATCAAAATTGGCCTGATGGTTAAGATGTTTAAAGGAAAGTGTGGACGGATGGACGCTGGACGGTGAGCAATCACAATAGATCACCCTGAGCCTTTGGCATTCATGAAATTATCGTCTGAAAACGGATTCCGGTCATTGTGACCTTGATCATTGACCCACATGACCTCAAAATCAGTAGGGATCGTCTGCTGATCATGAGCAACCTCTCTACACATTTTAATGATCCTGGGCCCAAGTGTTCTTGAGTTATCATCCGGAAATCGTTGAACTGTTCTAAATCACTGTGACCTTGACCTACTGACCTTAAAATCAATAGTGTCATCTGCATGATCAACCTCTGTCAACTTTCAAGATCCTAGGCCTAAGCGTTCTTGAGTTATCTAGAAACCATTTTATTGTTCTGGGTCACTATGACCTTGACATATGAGATACTGACCTCAAAATCAATAGGGGCATCTGCTGGCTATGATCAACCTCCCTATCAACTTTCAAGATCCCAAGCCCAACCCTTCTTGAGCTATCATCCGGAAACCGTTTAACAGTTCAGGTCACTGTAACCCTGACCTTTGAGCTACTGACCTCAAAATCAATAGGATTCATCTGCCAGTCATGATCAATCTCCCTGTCAACTTTCATGACCTTAGGCCCAAGCGTTCTTAGTTATCATCCATAAACTCAATACCACATACCAACCAACAGACAGACAGACCGACATCTGCAAAACAATGTACCCCTCCTCCTTCAAAGGGACACATAATGATTGTCATGCAAACATATAGCCAGAGCTATCACTAATGTTATACAGGTAAGTTAAAATGATGTGACCATGGCCTTTAACATTCAAGTGCACCCTTCTCTTTGAACCTAATGCCCTTGACTTACTTCCAGTGGTTAAGAAAATATGGTGCAGATACAAATTTAAGCCATCTCATCTTTGGCCTCAAAGTGTGACAATAACCTCAGACCTAGTGACCTTGGTTGTGCACTCTGCATGTGGTCTAAATGACAAAAAATGTTTGATGCTAGTGTTAAAATAGTCTTCCAAGTGTTTTAGAAGATATGGAGAGGACACAAAAAATGCTATGTTACCTTTGACCTCTGAGTGACCTTGACTAAAAATGAGTGACGTGGGTTATGCGTCCGCACATCATTTTTGATGAGGCAAATATTTAATGCTAGTTTTATGAGAATTTTCAAACCAGTTTAGAAGATATGAAGTGGGCATGAAGTGAAGCTATTTGACCTTTGATCTCCAAGTGTGACATTTCCCTTGGACCAAGTGGCATAGCTTGTGCGCTTCGCATGTCGTCTTGATGAGTTTGATAACTGAAGCAAGTTGCAGAATAATCTTCCCAGCAGTTAAGAAGATATGAAGGAACAGGAAAATGGATAGACAGATGTTCTTTTGAATGGGGTTTTCATGGATATTTCTTATTTTACAAAATACCTAACAAGGGACAGGAAGTGCAAAATAAACAGTACAGAATAAGTAGATTATTACCTAATGTCATCGATACGGAACAAATGTCTTGTTCTCTCGTTCCTACCTGAAAGGAAGAAACAATGTACATGTGTAATAACAGTTAGTTCATGATGTTTGTGTTCGGTTTAGTGCCGTTCTTCAACAGTTTTTCATTTAGGTAACAGTACAAACTTATTCTCCGCATGTCATTACCAACTTCTCCGCATAAATCGGAGGTGGAGGACAAATGCATTTAGACCTAATGTCTTTTATCAGTTCATCACGAAGAAAATACGCCTCCCCCCCAGTGATCAAACTCAAAACCCCATGATCCATACATTTGATGTCTCAATTCAAGCTAAGCAAGCTGGCTAGATATAAACAAATAAATTCGCTGAATTGGTATCCCCTATGATAATTTCTTACATGTATGTACAGTGAATAGACTTTGTAACAGAGTTACCAACGTCTACCGCCAAGGGACATTTTTCAAGAAAAACATAATGCATGACAATACATTATCTTTTTCAAAATAATAGGGCATCATACTAAATATTTCTCAGTCATTACTATATATCATGTAATTCACGAAGACATTATGCAATTTGAAAATGTCTGGAAATCTATAACTCCTGATTGCTTTCAAACGCTAATATCTGCTATTTCAAGATTTAATGTGCTTTTATTTCTAAGCTAAATAACAAGAGGGCAATGATGGCCCTAGGTTGCTCACTAGAGTAACATCATAACAAACATGTCTGACTTAGTGACCTAGTTTAGGACACCACATGACCTGTCTGAGTTTTCAAGGAGATAACATTCTGACCAAGTTTCATGAAGATTAGAGCAAAAATGTGGCCTTTAGACCAAGTGTTTTTTTCTTCGACTTGACCTAGTGACCTAGTTTTTTTTTACCCAACCGGACCCAATTTTAAACCCGTCCGAAATTTCATGGAGACAAATATTCTGACAAAGACTGGACCAAAAATGAGTGTAAACAAGTGAATGAAGTATTCCATGCAATACAAAGTCCCCTACTGGAAAGAACCTATGTTTCTCTTTGCAGTATAACATAATGAACTGACATCTGTCAACACAAGGTTTTTCTTTGATTTGACCTAGTGACCTAATTTTTGACCCAAGATGACCCATATTCAAACTTAATCTAGATTTCATCAAGGTAATCATTTTTGACTTATTTCATGAAGATCAATTGAAAAATATAGCCTCTATCGCATACACAAAGTTTTTCTTTGATTTGACCTGATGACCTACTTTTTGACTCCAGATGACCCATATTCGAACTTGACCTAGATTTCATCAAGGCAATCATTCTGACCAAAATTCATGAAGATTAATTGAAAAATACAGCCTCTATCACATACCCGAGGTTTTTCTTTGATTTAACCTAGTGACCTACTTTTTGACTACAGTGACCCATATTCAAAATAGATCTAGATTTAATCAAGGCAATCGTTTTGACTAAATTTCATGAAGATCAATTGAAAAATACAGCTTCTATCGCATACACAAGGTTTTTCTTTGATTTGACATAGTGACCTATTTTTTGACCCCAGATGATCCATATTCAATCTCGACCTAAATTTAATCAAGGCAATCAATCTGACCAAAATTTATGAAGACCAACTGAAAAATACAGCTTCTATTGCACACACACGGTTTTTCTTTGATTTGACCTAGTGACCTACTTTTTGACCAAAGATGACCCATTTTCAAACTCGGCCTAGATTTGATCAAGGCAATCATTCTGATCAATTTTCATGAAGATCAATTGAAAAATACAGCCTTATTGCATACACAAGGTCTTTTTTTATTTGACCTCATGACCTAGTTTTTGACTCGAGATTACCCATTTTCGAGCTTACCTTAGATTTTACCAAGGTTATCATTCTGACAAAATTTCATGAACATCAGTTGAAAAAACCAGCCTCTATCGCATACACGAGGTCTTTCTCTGATCTGACCTAGTGACCTAGTTTTTGATCCCAGATGACCCATTTTAGAACCTGGCCTAGATTTCATCAAGGCAATCATTCTGACAAAATTTCATGAAGATCAGTTGAACAAGCAAATTCGATGAATTGGTTTCCCCAGCCGAAAGGGTTTGTGGGAGGAATGGCAAAAAAAATATATCCGGCAAAAAGTTAAGGATGTTAATATGAAGCAAATAATTTCATTAGTCAAAATCAATTTAACAGAAAACAAATGTTTAATTAAAGAGCACATAATAAATGTATGATACTTTGATCCTGACTAAAGAATTTATTTTGAATGGGATATGCTTACTATAATAAGCTTAGCTTTTAAAATTAAATGCAGTTAATTGAAATGTGAGCTTGAAGTTTAACTGGAACGAAATATTATCTTTAAGTGGTTTGGCACCAGGTGTTACTGTTTAACATGTACATTAAATTTTGTACATAAAAGAACAGAATGTCCTTAAGAGAACACAGGTAAGATATCTTGAACATGGCTGAGGGCAAGGTTTGTGCAGTCACAACTTAACATGTTGAAGGTTTGAACATTTAAAAAAAAAAGGAATGGAAATATATATATATATGTATATATTCATTTTTTTAGGGGGTAGGGGTGCGGGGGAACGGGAGAGGAAACAAAATTTTACATGTTGATTATAACTATTGATGGAAAATTAAAAATTAAAAAAAAAAAAGGTAGAAGGGTGAAGTTGCGGGTGGGAAGAGGATGCATGATCAGTGGTGGGCATGACTGGGTGGAGGAGTGAGGTGGGGGAATGGTACAACTTGCATGTTGATAAATGATCATGGAAGTTTGAAAAAAAAATCTAAAATAAGAAATGACAATTTTTTTTTGGTGTGTGGGGGGTGGGGGGGGGGGGGGGGGGTGTTGGGAGGGGGGGGGGGTGTGACCAAGGCAAGTGGGTGACCAGGTGTGGGTGCGCAACTTCACATGTTTATAATAAATGTTCACAGAAAAAAAATGAAAGAAATTTAATGAAATTCTGCCAAATGGTAAGTTTGTTATGTACAAATATGTGGATTTTTAGACAATTAAAGGGCAATAACTCTGGTGTTACTTGGGCAATCTGTCTGAAACTTGATGGGCCCATAACCTCATAGTGGTGAACATGTATATGAAGTTTGTTTGGAAAAAATCTAAAATAAGTAATGATTTTTTTTTGCTGGGGTGGGGGGGGGGGGGGGGTTGTCGGGTGATTGGGAGGGGTGTGATCAAGGTATCGAGGTGACCTGGTGTGGGTACACAACTTCACATGTTTACAATAAATGTTCATGGAAAAGTATGTAAGAAATTTAATGAAATTCTACCAAATGGTAAGTTTGTTATGTACAAATATGTGGATTTTTATACAATTAAAGGACAATAACTCTTAATTTACAAATAAATCCAAACGAAATTGTGTGTACACAACCACATTATGGTGATCTAAATTCTGTTTAAGTTTCATAGTTCTAGGTCAAATATATCAAAAGTTATGATGCAGAAATTGCCATATTTATAGTACCCTATATAGTTAACACTAGAAACTTCTAAGGACCATAACTCTGGTGTTACTTGGGCAATCTGACTTAAACTTGACGGGCCGCAAGAACTCATAGTGGTGAACATGTATATGAAGTTTTAAATAAATATTCCCAACCATTTCCTAGATATGGCTCCAGACGGACGGACGGACGGACGAAAGACGGACAACGCCAAAACTATATCCCTCCGACTTTCGTCGGGGGATAAAAATACAGCCTCTATTGCATACACAAGCTAAATGTTGACGGACAGACAGGCAGGCGACAGACGACGGACATCAAGCGATCACAAAAACTCACCTGAAAATCTATATGCGCTTTAGTAATAGCTTTATGTACTTAAGGATGTAGGAGCGAATTTTTTCATACTCTGTGAGCTTGAAGAACATTAGTTTCTAAGACAAACAAGAGAAGAACAAGAGCTGTCACTAATGGTGACAAATGCCCCCACAGCACATTGACCCTTGACCTGGTGACCCCAAAGTCAGTAGGGGTTGGTACTCAATAAGTACTATCAGCATGTGAAGTTTGAAGGTCCTGGGTGCAGTGGTTCGCCAGTAAAGTGTCTTCATGCAAAAAGTTAACGTTGTGACGAACGAACGAACTAACTAACTAACGGACGGACAGTTGAAAACTAGTATGCCTCCCTTCGGGGGCATAAAAAATACAGGTCACCGAACTCGTTTTATTTTTATAGGGCATTTTCTTCATCCACTGTTTAAGCATTTCTGAAATTTTGTAAAATTGAAAAAATGGTGGTACTTTATGAAACATACAATATCCAATTTAATGTTATAGGGATGTCATGTCTTACAGGTTAATATGAATACAAGGTGATGTCAGTATCATATAAGCATAAATGTCACAAACAAATCTCTTTCATTTTTACATGTTGACATAATTACCCCACCCACTTTATTTTCAATGGAAAACAAGAGTGCAAGAATGTCACAATATACGCCCGTCACAGCAAATTTCTTTACTCTAGCACCTGTATTTGCAAATGGAATTTTAATTTTGTGGTTGTTTAGTAATAACTAAGTGTTTTGTTTTTCTAAGTCCACAAAAAAACTCCTTACCAGGTAGAGATACCTTAAAATACACCTAAAATTGGAAAGTAACATCTATGTTGTACCACAGAAAAGTGGTCTTTGTTTTTCCCTACGGTCAATTATAAAAAAGTTACAATATAAGTTATTTATAGTAACAACTAAGGGAAGTTAATCTTAAAAAAAAAAAAAAAAAAAAAAAAAAAAAAAAAAATCAAAAAAAAAATTGTAAGTCCACACAAAAATCTTTACCAGGTAGAGACTGGTCAAAATACACCTCAAAATTGGATGTAGCATGCATGTTGTACTACAGAAAAGTGGTCTCAATTTTTCCCTACGACTAGTAATGAAAAAGTTACAATATAAGCTATTTATAGTAACAACAAAGGGAAGTAATTCTAAAGAAGGGAACTGCGCATGACACTTCGTCTCATGATGGTGTATAATTGTGTCAAGTTACATCAAAATCCCTCCATGCATGAAGAAGAAATGCTTCGGACAAAGTCATTCTTGTATCTGACCTTTGGCCTCTAAGTGTGACCTTGACCTTAGACCTAGGGACCTGGTTCTTGCGCATGACACTACGTCTTGTGGTGGTGAACATTTGTGCCAAGTTATATCAAAATCCCTCTATGCATGAAGAAGAAATGCTCCGGACAAGGTTTTCATTCTTGTATCCTTTGACCTCTAAGTGTGACCTTGACCTTAGACCTAGAGACCTGGTTCTTGCGCATGACACTCCGCCTCATGGTGGTGAACATTTGTGCCAAGTTATATCAAAATCCCTCTATGCATGAAGAAGAAATGCTCCGGACAAAGTTTTCATTCTTGTATCCTTTGACCTCTAAGTGTGACCTTGACCTTAGACCTAGGGACCTGGTTCTTGCGCATGACACTCCTTCTCATGATGATGAACAATTGTGCCAACTTTCATCAAAATCCCTCTATGCATGAAGAAGATATGCTCCGGACAAAGTCATTCTTGAATTTGACCTTTGACCTCCAAGTGTGACCTTGACCTTAGACCTAGGGACCTGGTTCTTGCGCATGACACTCCGTCTCATGATGGTGAACAACTGTGCCAAGTTTCATCAAAATCCCTTCATGCATGTAGAAGATATGCTCCGGACAAGGTCTGTGGACGCCGCCCGCCCGCCCGCCCGCCAGGGGCGTTCCCATAATACGTCCCGTTTTTCAAACGGGCGTATAAAAATGTATTTAGATCTACAAAAAAAAAATTTGATGGTAAGATTTTCAAAATATTTTGCAGTTTTAATGATACACAAAAATGCTTTAAAACGGAAAGAAAAAAGATTGGAGTCACCGTGCATCTAAGAGATTTATTATAAAAAAACTGTTAAAATCTGGTGAATTTTGATATTTTTTGTTCTTTTTGTGTTAATCTATATTTTCTAGATAAAATAAAGTACTATCTTGGAAACTTTTATTTCGATTATAGCTTATCGTTATATGTATCTGTCAGGAAAATATCAAAATCAACTAGAGTTGTCACAAGAGTGACGAATTATACCCCCACAATATGGCCTTGTCACAGAACTAAGCCAATGTCAAAGCTGAACTTGCTTGACCTTTGACTTACTGACCACAAAATCAACAGAGGTCATCTGCTAGTCATGATCAACCTCCCTGTGAAGTTTCATGATCCTCCTCCGCCCAAGCGTTCTCAAGTTATTGTCCGTAAAAGGTTTAAATGACCTTTGACCTTTGGAACTCAAAATCTGCTTGACATGACCAACCTCCAGATAAAGTTTCCTGATCCTAGTCCCAAGCATTCTCAAGTTATTGTCCGAAAACTGTTTAAATGTTCCGGGTCACTGTCACCTTGACCTGTGACCTACTGACCTCAAAATCATTAGGGGGTCATCTGCTAGTCATAACCAACCTTCCTATCAATTTTCATGTTTAATTTCAAGTTATCATCCGGAAACCATTTAACTGTTCTGAGTCACTGTGACCTTGACCTTTGACCTACAGACCTCAAAGTCGAACTTGACCTGCAATTCATGATGTTACACCTTTGTACCAAAATTTATGATCCTAGACCCAAGCGTTCTCAAGTTATCATCCAGAAACCATTTAACTGTTTCGAGTCCCTGTGACCTTGACCTTTGACCTACAGACCTCAAAGTTGAACTTGACCTGCATTTCATGATGTTACACCTGTGTACCAAAATTTATGATCCTAGGCCCAAGCGTTCTCAAGTTATCATCCGGAAACCGTTTAACTGTTCAGGGTCACTGTGACCTTGACCTTTGACCTACTGACCCCAAATTCGAACTGGCCTTTATTTTCTGATGTTACATCTGTGTACCAAAAATTATTTCAATTGGTCAATCCTTTCTTGAGTTATCATCCGGAAACCATGCAAAACCAACGGACCGACCGACCGACCGCCAACCTCACTCCTATATACCCACCAAACTTCGTTTCGTGGGGGTATAAAAATGATCTACTTTCGTAGATATTTGAAATTACCTACCCCTACCCCATTGCAAATCTTACGTCAATTTTACGCAAATGTCAGCAAAAAAAAAAGGTGATTTTTTTTTTCGCAAAAAGATCAAATCTTTTTGGTTAAATGGTACATTATTAGTCATATTTTAATTATTTAGCGTTACCTTTTGGCAAAACTTTTGTAAGAAAGCAATAATAGAAGAAACATTTTTCAAAATTGCGGATATCCTGAAAAAGACGCTCGTACATCCTGAAGTCCAAAAGGGTGCATAATTTGGCCAAAATGAGGGTCAGAGTTATGGGACTTGGTGCTATCAACTAGTTTCATAACCCCGAAGACACATGTGAAGTATCAATTCAATATCTGCATTAGTTTTGGATATAGTAACTTGCATGTAAAACTTTAACCAGAAAGTCCAAAAGAATACATGTCAGAGTTATGGAGCTTGACCCAGTGTGGGTGATAATTGACCTAGAAAAAGAAAAAAATGTTTCACAGCTATATGCCTTTAAATGATAGATGAATGTACTTGCATGCAAAAACTTTAACAAGGTGTGAGGCCGACGCCGACGCCAGGGTGAGTAGAATAGCTAGACTATTCTTTGAATAGTCAAGCTAAAAATAACACAACAAACTAGAACTGTCACAGGAGTGACTCATATCCCCACATACGGTCTTGTCACAGAAGAATGGCAACCATAAGCGATCTTAATGTGCCCTGGATGAGGGATGAGGTAAATATAAAAAATCTCTAATATTAGAGATACACTAAAAGTGAATACAAAAACAAGTCTTACCGACCCATGTTACCAAAGAAAAATGTATTTACTTTTTACATAGGACTGATAATAAAAAAGTTAGAAAAATACCAAAAATATTGAAAATCTAAAAATAGGATTTCTAAAAATAGACTAATTCCTGGAATTCAAGGGGAAGAAACTCAGTACAAAAATTAAAAAACAGGTTACTTAATTCCCTTTGGCTCTAAGCCAATCAGAATGAGATATAGTGAAAATACATCAAAATTAACCTTAAATTCTAAGTAAAAGGGGACATAATTCAAGAAATATTGGTGTCAGAGTTATGCACCTTGTGTCACATGATGTGGGTGATGAGGTGGAACATCTATTTTAAGTTTAAACCAAATCCATTTAGTAGTAACTGAGAAGCAGTGAATATACATCAAAATTAACCTTAAATTCTAAGTAAAAAGGGGCATAATTCGTGAAAAATTGGTGTCAGAGTTATGCACCTTGTGTCACATGATGTGGGTGATGAGGTGGAACATCTATTTTAAGTTTGAATCAAGTCCATTTTATAATAACTGAGATATAGTGAAAATACATCAAAATCAACCTTAAATTTAAAGTAAAAAGGGGACATAATTCATAAAAAATTGACGTCAGAGTTAAGCACCTTAGGTCACATGATGTGGGTGATCAGGTGGAACAACTATTTTAAGTTTGAATCAAATCCATTTAGTAATAACTGAGATATAGTGAAAATACAACAAAATTAACCTTAAATTCTAAGTAAAAGGGGACATAATTCATGAAAACTTGGTGTCAGAGTTGTGCACCTTGTGTCACATGATGTGGGTGATAAGGTGGAACACCTATTTTAAGTATGAATCAAATCCATTTAGATGGATGAAAATATTACAACGTAACCGTCCCAGCGCGTGTCATACGTTTGTTTTATTTATTTATTTTGTTGGGTTTAACGTCGCACCGACACAATTTTAGGTCATATGGCGACTTTCCAGCTTTTTAATGGTGGAGGAAGACCCCAGGTGCCCCTCCGTGCACAATTTCATCACGAGCGGGCACCTGGGTAGAACCACCGACCTTCCGCAAGCCAGCTGGATGGCTTCCTCACTTCCTCACATACGTTTGTGTACATGTTTATAAATAGATTATACATCAAAATAAATCATCGATATTCACACACAAACGGGAGTAAATTCGAGTAATGCTGATGTAAATACTCTGTGTTAATAATGTATTTCTATTTATTCGAATATAATGTGTTTACATGTGAAAAATGTAAGAAAATCAGAAATGCTCAAATATTTATTAAACGCAATAGGTGTGTTAAAATTGTGAATATTTTGAAGTGAAAATATTAATCTATTTGGATATAAGTTAAGGACGGAATTGGATATAAAAATATATGTTCAAACTTCGAAGATTGTGTAAGTTTAGTTCGATTTACACCAATGTGCATGATTTGACTGCATGCGATTGTGATTATGATAAGATCAGATAATGTTCTTCGGCGTCGTGGGGTAATTCTTATCTCGCCGCAGCATGTATGTTACGAATATCGGCCTCATGGAGTTAAGGGGCCATAACTCTGGCCAGTTTTCGAGAGAAACCTAGATATTATGCCAATACAAGTTACGTTTAAGTTTATTAAAAATCAATTGCAAAATGTGGTCTCTATCGTGTTCACGAGCCAAAAAAAGCAAAATTTGGCCTTTAAGGGGATATAACTCTGAACCCATAATGGGATAAGGCCAGTTTTCGAAAGGAACCGTGATAGTATATAAATACAAGTTGTGTGCAAGTTTGATTAGAGTTGATTGCAAAATGTGGTCTCTATTGAGTTCGAAAGCCAAAAATAGCAAATTTTGGCACTTTAACTCCCTGAGGCCGATATCGCTACATACCTGCTGCGGCGAGATAAGAACTACCACCTGACGTCGAGGAATATTATCTGAATTTATCATAATCACAATCGCATACAGTCAGTTGAAATCATGCAGGAAAACATTAATAACGTGGGAATAAATTAAAATAAACTAACAAAACATTCGAATTTTGAAAAATAAAATTCAATTTTGTCCATAACTTATATCCAAATAGATTGATATTTTCGCTTCGAAATATTCACAGTTTTAACACACCTGATACGTTTAATATAAATCAGAACATTTCTGATTTTCTTACCTGTTTCAAATTTAAACATACTGAATTCCAATAAATATAAATACATTATTAACACAGAATATTTACATCAGCATTACATGAAATTTATGTCCGTTGTTTGTATGAATATAGACGATTTTTATGTATAATCTATTTATGAACATGTACACGAACGTTGTGTGATACGAGCTGAGAGCTTCTGTAAAGTACAGAGAAGTTATATTTAATTAATTTTTGAAAAATTGTTAAATTAACAAACATGGCATTTGCGTATATTAACACACATTTTTTTATTTATTTTCTGAAACATATTTTGTTGTGTTAATTTTATCCATTTGTAAAGTTTGCGATGTACGTGTACGAATATTTCAATCTTTTAAAACTTAACATTTCCACGGGACTTATATATCAGAATTAGAATTGTAATGATTATTTTCTTAATTTTCAAAACCTTCACTTGCAGACGACATTAATGTACTCTTGAAAAGTCAAATATAGTTTGAATGAAACACAGCGCACTTCGTCTTTTCTATTTCCTTTACATGATCGCGTAATTACAGACATTTATTTGAACAAGGGAACTAATTATTAATTCAATTAATAATTAGAACATCTAAGAAATAGTAGCCGGCATGCAAATTAATTTTGCTTTTACAAGGATCATAAAAAATTAACAAGTACATAACGAAATCAGCATGATCTCTGTTCCGCTACTATACTCGTCAATCGCCGTCCTGGGGAGTGCTGAAAACGCGTTTATAGTCGGATATTGACGCTACAAGGGTAGCAAATATAACGCCTTTAGTCGCATTTCGGCCCCGAGGAGTTAAAGGGTCATAACTCTAGAACCCATGACAGGATCTCGCTAGTTTTCAAAAGAAACCGAGATGTTATGCCAATACAAGTTGTGTGCAAGTTTGATTACAACTGATTGCAAAATGTGGTCTCTATCGTGTTCTAAAGAAATTGTGGAAAGACAACAATAGACTATCACTAAAGTTCACCTTGTCACTACGTGACAGGTGAGCTAAAAATGTAAAGTAGAGTTATGGCACCTGTGCACTGCATGTCAGATCATGACAGTGAACAAGTGTGTGATGATTCAATCCATTTCCATTAGTGAGTACTGAGATACCAGCTTACATCCAAAACCTTAACCAAAAAGTTCTATGTCAAAAAAGGGGCATAATTTTGTAAACAAGAGGACCATGATGGTCCTGAATCGCTCACCTGCCCCCACATGAACTGAGTATGACGTCGTTTTTTCTATTATTTGACATAGTGACCTAGTTTTTGAGCTCATGTGACCTACTTCTGAACTTGACCTAGATGTCATCAAGATAAAAATTCTGACCAATTTTCATGAAGATCCATTGAAAAATATGGCCTCTAGAGAGGTCAAAAGGTTTCTATGTTGAGACCTAGTGATCTAGTTTTTGACCGCAGTTGACCCGGTTTCAAACTTGACCTAGATATAACCAAGATGAACATTCAGACCAACTTTCATACAGATCCAATGAAAACTATGGCCTCTAGAGTGGTCACAAGGTTTTTCTATTATTTGACCTACTGACCTAGTTTTTTGACCGCATGTGACCCAGTTTCAAACCTGACCTAGATATTATCAAGATGAACATTCTGACCAATTTTCATACAGATCCCAGGAAAAATATGACCTCCAGAGAGGTCACAAGGTTTTTCTATTATTTGACCTAATGACCTAGTTTTGGACCGCACGTGACCCAGTTTCAAACTTGACTTAGATATCATCAAGGTAAACATTTTCTGACCAATTTTCATGAAGATCCCATGAAAAATATGGCCTCTAGGGAGGTCACAAGAATTTTCCTATTTTTAGACCTACTGACCTAGTTTTGGACCGCAGTTGATCCAATTTCGAACTTGACCTAGATGTCATCAAGATGAACATTCTGACCAATTTTCATGCAGATCCCATGAAAAAAAGGCCTCTACAGAGGTCACAAGGTTTTTCTATTATTTGACCTACTGACCTAGTTTTGGATCGGACGTGACCCAGTTTCGAACATGACCTAAATATCTTCAAGATGAACATTCTGACCAATTTTCATGCAGATCCCATGAAAAATATGAACTTTAGAGAGGTCACAAGGATTTTCTATTATTTGACCTGCTGACCTAGTTTTTGACCGCAGTTGATCCGGTTTCAAACTTGATCTAGATATCATCAAGATGAACATTCTGATCAATTTTCATGCAGATCCAATGAAAAATACGACCTCTACAGAGGTCACAAGGCTTTTCTATTATTTGACCTACTGACCTAGTTTTGGACCGGACGTGACCCAGTTTCAAACTTCACCTAGATATCATCAAGATGAACATCCTGACCAATTTTCATGCAGATCTCATAAAAAATATGTCCTCCAGAGAGGTCACAAGGATTTTCTATTATTTGACCTACTGACCTAACCAAATCGGGATGTCGACCCGAACGTCGACGCATGAGTGAGTCAAACAGCTGTACCTATTTTTTTTAATAGTCAAGCTAAAATGATCCAAATAGAACTCGCTGCGCACATGCACAACTAATTTTGATACTGATAATAATAACAAGGTTTTGTTGAAAATCTGGCAAATAATTGCTGAGAAAAAGCGTGAACAAATTCAATCTACAGATGGACGGAAGCACGGATGGATTCGGATGGTGCGGAATCACGTATAACTCCCAGATACTAAGTATCTGAGGATATATTATAAAGATCAGCAAAATATATGCACACTACAGTATTCACAATTTAGTTCTATGATATGACCTAGATTTGACCTAGATTTTGTTTTCAGGTGACCTAGTTTTAAAACTGATCTAGAACTCATTAGACAAACATTCTGAACATGTCTTCTGAAGATCAAGAAAAAGTGACTTCTAAAACATACACAACGTTATTCTATAATTTGACCTAGTAGCCAAGTTTTTTACGTCAGACCCAATTTTATACTGATATTCATCAATACAATCATTTCGGCAAGGTCTTATGAAGATCAAGAAGAAAACGTTGTTGACAAAACGTTTTTGTATTATTTGACCTGGCGACAAGTTTTTTAGCCTAAATGACCCATTTCCAAACCTTTTCTACAACTTATCGCCTCGGTAGCCTAGTGGTAGAGCGACCTCTTCGAGTGCAGGAGGTAGTGGGTTCTATCCCTGACCGCGTCAAACCAAACACGTGAAAATAGTACTAGTAGCTTCCTCGCTTGGCGCTCAGCATTAAGAGGATAGTGCTAGGACTGGTCAGCCCGGTGTCAGTATAATGTGACTGGGTGGGGTATAAGGTCACGTGTCTACGGCGTGATATTCTCGTGAAGCAGCACTATAGTTGGGCATTGTGCTCACTGTTACAAGTAGACACCATCGTTTATATGACTGAAAAATTGTTGAAAAAGGTGTTAAACCCGAACACACACACAGACATTTTATCGAGAAAGACATTCTAAACGTGTTTCATGAAGATCAGGTAGAAATTGTGTACTCTTCTGCCTAAAACGTTTTTCAATGATTTGACCTAGTGACCAAATTTTTACCTCCTCTTCAAGTTTCAAACTTGACCTATATTTTCATATGATATTCTAACAATCAGCTAAAATTATGTCCTCTAGAGTTAAGACAGTGTTTCTACCATCTAATCTTATGACCTAGTGTTTCATCTCAGATGACCTAGTATAAAACTCAAGAGTTCCAACTGAAGCAAAGAAAATCGTGATCTCTAGAGTGTGAACAGTAAAGTTAATGACGACTGTGAGCTGAATTTGCAGTTTTCAAAAGAAGATTGACTTGCCTTTTGACCGTTTGGTTCTGTTGAAGCACCAGCTTTATCGTCACTGAAAAGGAAAACAGAAACACATAGGATTGTCACGTTTTAAAGCAAATCTATTAATCAATGTTTGGCAGTTAGTTATTTAATAATTCAGCAGCTATAAATGAATCAAGATAATATATGGAATATATTTAATATATACTTTATAGCTATCACCAAGGCCTAATAAAATGCTTCTCTTATTTCTTTTAAAATATAATATTCTTTTTTGCAATGTTTTAGTAACAGATAGGAACAAGCTTGCCTTAAAAACTTCATTTTCGTAATGGTCTGAGGACCTAAACAAACATAAGAGCTGTCCGTAAGACAGCGCGCTCGACTTTTTTCAGTGCTCGACTCTGAATAAGAGCTTTGCCAGTAAAACAAATTCCAAGTTAAAAAGGGATATAACTCTGTCAAAATTCAAATATGAGTTAAGGGAATTGTGTCTCCTGGTGTAGACTTTGATAGTAAATAATATTTTGAGTTTCAAGTCAATAGCTGTGATAGTAACAAAGATATTTGACTTTTAACAAAACAGAGATATTTGACTTTATAAAAAACTTTAACCAAATATTTCATGTTAAAAAGGGGCATAATTCTGTCAAAATTCAAATCAGAATTATGGAAATTGTGTCTCCTGGTTTAGACTTCGATTTTAAATAACTTTTTTTGAGTTTCAAGTCAAAGGCTTTAATAGTAACAGAGATATTTGACTTTATCAACAATTTTTTTTTTAAACTAAGTTAAAAAGGGGCATAGTTCTGTCAAAATTCAAATCAGAGTTACGGGGATTGTTTCTCCTGGTGTAGACTTTGATGGTAAATAAGTATTTTAAGTTTCAAGTCAATAGCTTTGATAGTAACAGAGATATCTGACTTTATAAAAAACTTTAACTAACGGCGACGTCGACACCGGGGCGAGTGCAATAGCTCACTTTTTTTCCAAAAGTCGAGCTAAAAACTGAAAGTCGTAACCCAGAAAGTAGACAAAGGTTAAACTATACCACAATATTTATAATCTTTCCGGAAATCTGAAAGGGTGGATGTCGGTTTGAGCAATATGCCAGAAAATTTTAATGACAATTGTAACAAGAGCTGTCTTCATAGGATGACACATGCCCCCGATGGCACTTTGAATGAATAGTTATGGCAGATGTTAGAGTTTAGGACGTTTGACCTACGGAGCTGGGTCTTGCGCGACACGTCGTCTTACTGTGTCACACATTCATGCGTAGTTATTTTAAAATCCATGCATGAATGACAAAGATATGGACCGGACACGCCCATCAATGCACTATCATGAAAAATGACCTTTAACGCCTACGTGTGACCTTGACCTTTGAGCTACGGACCTGAGTCTTGCGTGCGACACGTCGTCTTACTGTGGTACACATTCATGCCAAGTTATTTGAAAATCCATCCATGGATGACAAAGATATAGACCGGACACGCCCATCAATGCACTATCCTTTAACGTCTAAGTGTGACCTTGACCTTTGAGCTACAGACCTGAGTCTTGCGTGCGACACGTCGTCTTACTGTGGTACACATTCATGCCAAGTTATTTGAAAATCCATCCATGAATGACAAAGATATGGACCGGACACGTCCATCAATGCACTATCCTTTAACGTCTAAGTGTGATCTTGACCTTTGAGCTATGGACCTGGGTCTTGCGCGCGATACGTCGTCTTACTGTGGTACACATTCATGCCAAGTTATTTGAAAATCCATCCATCGATGACAAAGATATGGACCGGACACGCCCATCAATGCACTATCCTTTAACGTCTAAGTGTGACCTTGACTTTTGAGCTACGGACCTGGGACTTGCGCGCGACACGTCGTCTTACTGTGGTACACATTCATGCCAAGTTATTTGAAAGTCCATCCATCAATGACAAAGATATGGACCGGACACGCCCATCAATGCACTATCCTTTAAGGTCTAAGTGTGACCTTGACCTTTGAGCTATGGACCTGGGTCTTGCACGCGACACGTCGTCTTACTGTGGTACACATTCATGCCAAGTTATTTGAAAATCCATCCATCGATGACAAAGATATGGACCGGATACGAAAATTGCGGACAGACCGACAGACTGACAGACGTTTCAAAAACTATATGCCTCCCTTCGGGAGCATAAAAACTTTGCTGTCCGGTGGATGCAATTTAGCACGATAATGGGATAATGTTGATTTTGATGCTGAAAACGTAATTTATGTGACATTTCTTATCATAGATCTTATCTTTCATTGCATGAATATTTTACCGCACACAAAATGATCATCTGAAATAGGTTACAATTATTGATGAACTACAACTATTCAAATGTTAATATATACAAGAGTTGTCCGTAAATCAGCATGCTCGATTTTTCTCAGTGCTTGACTCTGAATTCGAGCTTTGCCAGTAAAAGAGGCATAACTCTGTCAAAATTCAAATCTGAGTTATGGGGATTTTTCTCCTGGTGTAGACCTTGATAGTAAATAACTATTATAAGTTTCAAGTCAATAGCTTTGACAGTAACAAAGATATATAACTTGATCAAAAACTTAAACCAACACCAACACTGACGCTGGGGCGAGTGCAATAGCTCGACTTTTCAAAGTCAAGCTAACAACAAATCAAAAGGTATTTATTTAAAAAAGTTACATTTCAAGGGAATGAAGAATAGGTGTCTCAGGTGTCCAGAAGTAAATTCACAAACAAACATGTAGTTAAGATATAGCTGTCTCAATATTCACTGCTGTAATACAAGTCATTTGACATTGTTAAGCGGGTTATTAAACTAGTGACATAGTTTCTGACCTTAGGTACCCAACTTTTGAACTTAACCTACAAACATTCTGACAAAGATTTATGATAAAGAAGTTAAAAAAGTTGCCTCTTGTTGCCTCTAAAGTGATGTTATGAATTGACCTAATGATCTGGGTTTTTCCCATGTAACTCCAGTAACAAATCTATCCTAAATTTAAAACAGTCAAACATTCGGTCCAAGTCTCATGAAGATCAGGTAGATAATACGTATTTTGGATGTTAAATATGCCTTTTCTATGATCGATCCAGTGACCTTGTATATAATCTAGATAATCCAGTTTCGAACATAACATAGATTTGAAAGAGACAAAGATTCTGACAAAGTCATACGAAGATCAAGTAGAAAATGCAGTCTCTAGAGTGTTTTTTTGACCTAGTGACCTACTTTAAGACCCCAGGCAACAAAGTTTTGAACCTGATCTTCCCCTTTCTAAATTCCAGTTTGTTTAGTTCTGCCTATTGTTTTCTTGTTTAGAATAAACCCATTATTTTAACTGGGGACTGTTTTTTACGCCGCTTTTCACGGAATTACACCCTGGTGTATCATTAAAGGTATCATGTGCACCGCCATATGAAGACATCTGTGGATGTCTCTAAAACGATTTTGTACTTGAAGCATGTGTAAATATTGAGTTCTGTTTAACACGGGACGTGAATAGTAGCATCTATTTCCATAACAGTCCATGAACAGGCTCAATCAAACTGTGCCTGCAACACTTTTGTTTTTGTCGTATTCAGCAACCTGTGGAGTTTCCACTTTTCTATTTAATTTCACAAAGATAACAAGAGCTGTCTCCATAGGATGACACATGCCCCCGATGGCACTTTGAATGAATAGCTATGGCCGATGTTAGAGTTTAGGACCTTTGACCTACGGACCTGGGTCTTGCGCGCGACACGTCGTCTTACTGTGCCACACATTCATGCATAGTTATTTTAAAATCCATGCATGAATGACAAAGATATGGACCGGACATGCCCATCATTGCACTATCATGAAATATGACCTTTAACGTCTAAGTGTGACCTTGACTTTTGAGCTACGGACCTGGGTCTTGCACGCGACACATCGTCTTACTGTGGTACACATTCATGCCCAATAATTTTAAAATCCATGCATGAATGACAAAGATATGGACCGGACACGCCCATCAATGCACTATCATGAAATACGACCTTTAACGCCTAAGTGTGACCTTGACCTTTGAGCTACAGACCTGGGTCTTGCGCGCGACACGTCGTCTTACTGTGCCACACATTTATGCGTAGTTACTTGAAAATCCATCCATGGATGACAAAGATATGGACCGGACACGCCCATCAATGCACTATCATGAAAAATGACCTTTAACGTCTAAGTGTGACCTTGACCTTTGAGCTACGGACCTGGGTCTTGTGCGCGACACGTCGTCTTACTGTGGTACACATTCATACCAAGTTTTTTGAAAATCCATCCATGGATGACAAAGATATGGACCGGACACGAAAATTGCGGACAGACCGACAGACAGACAGACGGTTCAAAAACTATATGCCTCCCTTCGGGGGCATAAAAATTCAGCCAGTTTAATTAAGATAAATAGAAAACGTGGTCTCTTTCTTATCTAAGATAAACCAATTTTAAACTTAATCATGATTAAATACAGAAAACCTGTCTGAAAAAGTTTATAAAGATACAAGGGATCACAGAGTGATTTTGGCGCCCACCATTGAGCTATTTTTGAATGTTCCAAATTTCAAGACTAGCTCAAGGTCAAATTTTTAGGGACTTTTCAGGGACATTATAACAATATTTAGGGCTTCTAAGTTCTAAGTGTCCACAGAACCTCCGCTTTCATATCATTTTTTTTTAATCTGTCACACTGACACTGGGTGAATTACTTTGAACTGGCTGGTTATTCTTCACAGGTGGTGGGGCGGGATTGCAAATGTTATGATCGGGAATTGCACAGAATCAGATCGCTGATGCAGTTTTTGTTTTTAGCCTTTTTCATGCGATTTTAGCGCGCCTTCCCCCATCTTCCCTAAATCGATCAACTTTTTGCAACATTTACAGTATGCTATATACTTCTCTTCTGCTTTCATCACCCAGCTGTAAGACGATGACCAGTTTGGATTATATACACACTTGCCCTGCTTTCATCACCCAGCTGTAAGACGATGACCAGTTTGGATTATATACACACTTGCCCATGATGCAAGTTTACTCAACAAAGTGTTTTTACTATTTCTGAAAAGCGATGCAAACTCTGACGATTCGAAGCCATTAACAGAGCGGATTTGTTTGTGACACAGCTACTAATAAACGGCGTACAGCGATATTTACTCCGAACAGATCTACTGGCGCATCAATATTACATCATCAATATCCCACACTCACTATAATTTCACTTGAATACTGCTTCAGTTCGGCTAAATATTTCGTTTTGGACTAATTAATACGCTTTTCTAGCCTTACAGTTTCGGTGTTCTTGAATGATTCTTCCTCAAGATATTTTTTGGGTTTTATGCACGGTTTCATATCATAAAAATTACCCGTGAACTCATTTTACTTCAACTTTCCACTACTGTTCGCCACTCAGCCTATCTCGGAAAAACAGGCTGCAGGCAACGTCTATGATTTTCAAGTATGTTCTACCACAATACTGATAAACAAGGTGTTACAATTTTTTTTTAAAGTCTGCATTGTTCTTGGTTTTTCTAGAATCTTTTTTATTCTTGGTGATACATGAAAGTTCTGGAATATTCAATAATAATTTAGATATATAGGAAGAGACTGAAGACAGGGCAGAACCTAAAGTAAGATCTTACCGAAAAACTTTCCTGTATTTCATAATTATTATAGTAAAATATGACCACTTTTGACTTTAAACATTTCTTGGATATACATCAACATTGTGGATTTTAAAAAATCTTTAAAGAGAGGACTTATATTCTTTGGATATACTAAATTCAGTTCAGACTGTGTGTGAAATAGGTATTTTACAAAATTGAGGACCATAAATCTTGTCTTACTCATGCAATCCGAGTGATACTTGCAGGGTTGTATTTCCCTACAACAGTAAACATTTGTACAATGTCTTATCTAAATATCCCACACCATATCATAGATATGCTTTCAGACAGATGGACAGACAACGCCAAAACTACTGGGGGATAAAAAGCTGAAGACTGAAATTGCTTGCTTAAATGAGAGCTTCACATTAGCAATGCAAAAGTTAATTGTGATAAACCTCTATCATAAAAGATACTGAAAATTGTGAAACTGACAAAGTATTTACCTTTTGTCAAAGAGTTTCGGATCTGTCCTTTTGTCAAAGAGTTTCGGATCTGTCCTTCTGTCAAAGAGTTCCGGTTCTGTCAGACTGTCAGTACCTGAAAAAAAAAACAGTACAGTAGTACTATTTTGCAATGATCTACTTTGGGTATCTGACAGCTTATAATGGGTACAATAAAAGGTGTTGGGAAGGCAGAATTTAGATAATACATGGCAGTCTGAAAGACAGCTATATACCCTGCCACTGCTACACATAGTGAGAGGGTTTATGGTATTGAGTGGAACCATTAAACATTAGAGTTGTGACCTTGATCATATGACCGAAGTTTCTTGAAATTCTTTCAAGGGACTTAGGAGATACAGAGCTGACAAGAAAATGGAAAGCTCAAACCTTTGACCTGGAGTTGTGACTTTGACCAAGCTGGCATGGCTGACTCATGATTTCTGCACATCCTTTTGATGAGGTGATCATGAGACCCAAGTTTCTTGAAATTCTTTCAAGGGGCTTAGGGGATACAGAGCAGACAAACAAGAGTACAAGAGTACTATCAGCATGTGAAGTTTGAAGGTCCTGGGTTCAGTGGTTCGCGAGTAAAGTGCCTTCATGCAAAAAGTTAACGTTGGCCCCTGTGACCTTGACCTTTGACCTGGTGACCCCAAAGTCAGTGTGGGTGGTGTACTCAATAAGTACTATCAGCATGTGAAGTTTGAAGGTCCTGGGTGCAGTGGTTCGCGAGTAAATTGCCTTCATGCAAAAAGTTAACGTTGGCCCCTGTGACCTTGACCTTTGACCTGGTGACCCCAAAGTCAGTAGGGGTAGTGTAATCAATAAGTACTATCAGCACGTGAAGTTTGAAGGTCCTGGGTGAAGTGGTTCGCCAGTAAAGTGCCTTCATGCAAAAAGTTAACGTCGGCCTCTGTGACCTTGACCTTTGACCTGGTGACCCCAAAGTCAGTAGGGGTGATGTACTCAATAACTACTATCAGCATGTGAAGCTTGAAGGTCCTCGGTGCAGTGGTTCGCGAGTAAAGTGCCTTCATGCAAAAAGTTAACGTTGTGACGAACAAACTAACTAACGAACGGAGGGACAGTTGAAAACTAATATACCTCTCTTCGGGGGCATAAAAATAAGAGAAAAGTAAGAGAAAATTAGGAATATGATGATAAATAGTAGGAATTTACAAGAACAAACTCGGGACCGGATCCAGAAATATCTGATTAGGGGACACACGCTTTCACCAGCTAGGTGCATAGTGCCGAGAGGGTTAGGTACCAGATTGGGGCCTCTGTCCATGTTTGTGTGTGTGTGTGTGGAGGTCGGGGGGATGATTGAAGTCTCCCCCTTTTTATGCGAAAGGATGGCCTCAGGTGCATTTTTTGGGGTCCAAATTTTCAGATACTGGAGGGGTACTCTCCTGATTCAGGAAGTCTGAGAGCTGTCCCCCTAGAAAATTTTGAAAAACAGGTATAAAATGCTCTAGTGCTCTTTTTGTCTAAATTTTGAGGTACAGGAGCGGGTATCCCAGTCAATTCAGGGGGGTCAGGGGGCACTCCCCTTTGGAAATTTTTCAAATACAGGTGTTAAAATGGTGTGCTCTGGTGCATTTTTTATGGTCTAAATTAAGGTATTGCAAATGTTATTTTTCATTTTAGTGGGTCCTTAGGCTGTCCCCTGGAAAGGTTTGAAAAACATGTATGAAATAGTGTCTCTGGTGCTTTTTGGTCCAAATTTTGAGGTGGTGCGGTGGGGGGGGGGGGGGGGGGGGGGGGGGGGTATCCCAGTCATATTAAGTCGGTAAGGGGGCAGTCCCCAAGGAAAATTTTGAAATACAGGTAAAAAATGGTGGGCCCTAGTGCATTTTTTGGTCTAAATTGTGATGCACTGGGAGGTGAACTTTTCTCATTTTATAGGGTTGTGAGTCAGGGTGTTCTCCCCCTTGAAAATTTTTAAATATAGGTATCAAATAGATCACTTCTCAGCAAAATGGTGGGGGGGGGGGGGGGGGGGGGGGGGGGGTATGGGCACCCTTGACCCAGTCCTGGATCTGGGTCTGAAACTTATCCCAAAATCACAATTACACAGCAGGACAAATGACCTTCAATCACAATTTAATATATATTATAAGGTCTGTCTATTTGCGTGATGCTTTGAGGTCCCCATTGTACAAAGCTGCCTGAAACCTCTTGTGCTCCAATATTAAGGTCAGTATTCAACTTGCATAAAGAACTGTCAGCAGGTTTCTATATGTATAAGACGTCGACAGCAGCATGTCAAAAGCATGTCAAAAGTCTCTAGATACTCACCAGTACACCATCAGTCCTTACATTATGTAACAAAATTCATTATACAAACAGACTTACAACATTTCTTAACATATTTTCTCTTCTTCAGATAAAAAAGTAGGAATAGTAGGAGTTTTTTTTAAAGCAGGAAAAAAGTAGGAACAGACCTTAGAAGTAGGAAAAAGTAGGACTACTTGAAAGCCCGAGTCATGGGATGGAATTTCTTGTTATTCATGTTGTTTGATATATTTAAATTTTACAATTGTAAGTTATTCTAGTTTTATATTTCTATCACGCCAACTCTTTTTTTATCGATATCCTATAACTTATTGTGTTTTCATGATATTATGTTAGACATGGTCAGTTTACCTCCCAGCCATATGAATTTATACGATGTTTACAATGATCTTAATCCAAGTTTTAAACCCGCTAGAAACTAACGCTATCACCAAGGTGATTAATACCTCCAGACACCTCTTTGCTACAGGGAGAGAAAGTAAAATTTTGTGACCATAACCTTTGACCTTAAAGTGTGACATTGAACCTTATGACCTTGGCAGTGCTCTTTGCATGTCGTCTTGATGAGGTTAACAATTAATGCTTTATTTATAGAAATCCTCAAACTGATTAGGAAAATTTGGAATGGACACTAATTTGAGCTTTTAGATTGTTGGCCTCTTAAGTGTGACCTTGACTTTGGACCAACTGACCTTGACTGTGTTATGCGTGTCATTTGGATGTGGTTAACAACTGATGCTAATTTCATGACACTCATGTCAGTGGTTTAGAAGATATGGAGTGGACATTAATTTGAGCTGTTTGATATTTAAATCCAAGTGTGACCTTAACAATGGACCTTTAGTGACCTACGTTGTGCACTCAGTATTTGTCTTTATGAGGATAACAATTAATGCTAGTTTCAACAAGGTCCTTCCAGTTGTTATGAAGATTTGCAGTGGATGCAAAATTGTGCTTTTTATTCTCTGACTTCGACCTTGGACTTGGAGACCTGGGTGCTGCACCTGGCTGGTCATTTTTATGAATGCTAATTCTTTAGAAATCCTTCCAAAATGGTTAAGAAGATAAAATTATGGAGCAGATACAACTTTAAATATTAAATCTCAGACCTTCATGTACTACCTTGACCTTTAGGCTTAGACCAAGTGACCTGACTTTTGTGCTCTACACATTGCCCTGATAAGGTTTATAATTTAATGCTTGTTCTATAAAAATCTTGGCTTTGAAAATATGGAGCTGATACAAAGGTTAGCTATTTGACTTTTCACCTGCAAAATGTGTCCTTGACCTTTGAACTAGCTACCTGAGTTGTTTGCTCTGCACTTCATCTTCAAGAGGTTAATAGCTGATACAAGTTTTATGAAAATATTTCCAGTCATTATTACTTTTGACCTACAGACCTCGAACATGTGCTCTGCATTTGATCTTATCGCAACCGACCTATATGCCATATTTACAGTCAATACCTTCAATGGTTTTTGATTTATGCTCCAGACATGAAATATGATGAATGGATGAACAGATGCACATGCTATCACATAATACGTCTGTTCTTCTAAAGGTTAAAAAAGTACTTACATTTTTCAAGTCACTCGGTTTTATGTTTGTCTTATCAGATTTTATGGAGTGTGCTTGACAGCGAGGAAATTCTGTCATTTCGGATCTTTCAAGGCAGTCATGGAGATGTTGCCTCATTCGGATTTTGTCAAATGATGTTTCTTCTGGGATGACATCAATATTCGGGTTCCGTTGAATCAAGCGTAAAATCATCATAGCAATCGCAGCTGCAAAAAACCCACAAAGTCTCTCTGTTCCCTGTGACTGCAGTTCTTTGTATTCAATTCGAGTTTCCTCTACCTTATCATACACAAGGGTTAACTGTGGTAGCACAGCTTTCAAGTGTTCCTCTCTCTTCATACTGTCAAACACATACAGCTTTCCATGTACCTGAGCCGATACCACATAGTGGTTCAAAGGTTCGCCTAGGAAATGTATCTGAACAAAATTTGTGTCCCTATGTACTCTTGGTTTGTGGCAAGTATCTTTACTGGTAACTACCCAATATAACTCTTGTGGTAATCTCATTGTACAATCGAAGCTTTTGTTTAATTTCAATGCAACTTCATCCATGAAGACAATGTCAAGATCATTTTCATCTAAAATTTGCTTGTGATCCATCACCTTCAGTGCTTCCAAATGTACACGTACCTGCTCATATATCATGAAAAAATACAAATTTTTACAAGTGCACACGCCTAAAATCAGGTTTTGGCCCATTACAAAACTAGGTCCACCACATCTTTATAAAATGTTATGTCCTAACAGAGAGGTCCATATATTTTCACTGTTAAAGATAACATAAATATATCTGGTAAAAGACTCCAAAAACTGAAAAATTCTTTAAAACGGAAGTTCAAAGGACTACTGCAATAAAAGTAATAATTATAATAAGTTTAATATTCTAAACTGTTGTTTTTGAAATAAGTTTAACTTTAACAATTTTGCTGGATTCTGATTCTGATAAATATTTTCAACCAAGTCATTTCCCGGGCATACATTTTCCATGCTTTTAGCAAAAAAAAAACATGTAAAAAACACGGAGTATTGGAATGAAGAAAATAACATGGAATTCAACAAAAACACAGAAAAAACATGGAATTAACTGAGTAACAAGAGCTGGCACTAATGGTGACAAATGCCCCCACAGCACCTTGACCTCTGACCTGGTGACCCCAAAGTCAGTAGGGGTGGTGTACTCAATAAGTACTATCAGCATGTGAAGTTGAAGGTCCAGGATGAGGTGGTTTGCGAGTAAAGTGCCTTCATGCAAAAAGTTAATGTTGGCCCCTGTGACCGTGACCTTTGACCTGGTGACCCCAAAGTCAGTAGGGGTGGTGTACTCAACAAGAGGGTCATGATGACCCTGGATCGCTCACCAGAGTAATATGAGCTACATGTTTCAAATGTCAAACTGATGATTTTTAGATTTTTTTTGGAAGATTTTCCGATGTACAATCAAGTAACCCCTAGGGCAGGGCCAATTTTACCCCGAGGGTCATGATTTGAACAAAGTTTGTAGAAGTCTTCTAGGCAATGTTACAATCAAATATCTAAGATCTAGGCCTTCTGGTTTATTTTTAGCAAATTTATGAAGATTTCCCTATGTACAATCAAGTAACCCCTGGGGCTGTGTCAATTTGACCCTGGGGGGTCAAGATTTGAACAACTTTTGTAGAGGTTCACTAGGCAATGCTACATGTCAAATATCTAAGCTCTAGGCCTTCTGGTTTTTTTTTTTTAGAAAATTTTGAAGATTTTTCTATGTACAATCAAGTAACCCCATTAGGCAGGGTCGATTTGATCCTGGGGGTCATGATTTGAACAAATTTTGTAGAAGTCTACAATGCCACATGTCAAATATCTAAGATCTAGGCCTTCTGGTTTATTTTTAGAAAAATTTTGAAGATTTTCCTATGTAAAATCAAGTGAACCCTAGGACGGGGTCAATTTTGACCCCGGGGTCATGATTTGAACAATTTTTGTAGAGGTCCATTAGGCAATGCTACATGTCAAATATCTAAGCTCTAGACCTTCTGGTTTATTTTTAGAAAATTTTTGAAGATTTTCCTATGTAAAATCAAGTGACCCCTGGGGCGGAGTCAATTTTGACCTCGGGGTCATGATTTGAACAACTTTAGTAGAGGTCCATTAGGCAATGCTACATGTCAAATATCTAAGCTCTAGACCTTCTGGTTTATTTTTAGAAATTTTTTGAAGATTTTCCTTTGTAAAATCAAGTGACCCCATGAGGCGGGGGTCAATTTTGACCCCAGGGGTCATGATTTGAACAAATTTTGTAGAGGTCTACTAGGCAATCATACATGTCAAATATCTAAGCCCTAGGCCTTCTGGTTTATTTTTAGAAAATTTTGAAGATTTTTCTATGTACAATCAAGAAACCCCATGTGGCGGGGTCAGTTTGACCCTAGGGGTCATGATTTGAACAAATATTGTAGAAGTCTACTAGGCAATGCTACATGTCAATTATCTAAGATCTAGGCCTTCTGGTTTATTTTTAGAAAATTTTGAAGATTTTTTCTATGTACAATCAAGAAACCCCATAAGGGCGGGGTCAATTTGACCCCAGGGGTCATGATTTGAACAAATTTTGTAGAAGTCTATTAGGCAATGCTACATGTCAAATATCTAAGATTTAGGCATTCTGATTTATTTTTAGAACATTTTTGAAGATTTTCCTATGTAAAATCAAGTGACCCCTGGGGCGGGGTCCTTTTTGACCCCGGGGGTCATGATTTGAACAAATTTTGTAGAGGTCCACTAGGCAATGCTACAAGCCAAATATCTAAGCTCTACACCTTCTGGTTTATTTTTAGAAAATTTTTGAAGATTTTCCTATGTAAAATCAAGTGACCCCTGGGGCGGAGTCAATTTTGACCTCGGGGTCATGATTTGAACAACTTTAGTAGAGGTCCATTAGGCAATGCTACATGTGAAATATCTAAGCTCTAGGGCTTCTGTTTTTTCAGAAGATTTTTTAAGATTTTCCTATGTAAAATCAAGTGACCCCTGGGGCGGGGTCATGATTTGAACAAATTTGGAAGAGGTCCACTAGGCAATGCTTCACACCAAATATCTAAGCTCTAGGGCTTCTGGTTTTTGAGAAGATTTTTAAAGTTTTTCCTTTTGGTTGCCACGGCAACCAGAGTTCAGTACAGAATTCAATTCTTTGAAAGATTTTTAAAGAGGACCATCCATGGAACATCTCTGTGAAGTTTCATCAAAATTGGCCTGGTGGTTTAGGAGATGTTGTTTAAAGGAGTGTGGACGGACGGACCCCTTCTAAGGGGGTATTATAAAGTTTTTTTCCCTTTCTCAGAAGAAAATTCCCCTGATAATAGGTTGTATGACACAACTAGATCTATATGAACTCTCTTTCAAGTTATATTATTGTGCATCTAAGGAAAGTTACTGCTGCAATATAGTAACATGATTGAAAACGGTATTAATAAGTGTACAGTAGTTAGAAATGATTGAAAACAGTATTGATAAGTGTGAAAAGTAGTAACATATATATGGCTAAAAACTTCCCCTTTTTGTCTTAAAATGACGAAAAATTCCCCTTCCTCAGGGTATGGGTACCTGTCCCCAAAATTTGTCTAGTGCCTTGCAAGAAGATTTTCAAAGTGTTTCTCTATATAAATCTATGTAAATTAAAAAAAAATAACAAAGGGCCATAACTCACTCAAAAATTCTTGAACCAGTCTGATTTTCAGGGGGACACAACTAGGGCACCAATACATCATTCTGACAAAGTTTGATCGAAATCCCCATAGTAGTTTCTGAGGAGATGCAATAACGAGAAATTGTTAACGGACGGACGGACGGCAGACAGATTTGAATAGTCCGTCATCTGATGATGGTGGGCTAAAAAAGGTTGCTATATGCATGGCAAAGTTAAAGCTTGGACAAGCTGTAAAATGACTTTCATTCCCTAAGTATGACTTTGACCTTTGAGACAATCCCCTTCGGTTTGCACCCAACACTCCTACTCATGAATTTGAACGTCTCATGGAGGTGAACATTTATGAAAAACAAGAGGGTCATGATGGCCCTGTGTCGCTCACCTGAGTACCATTGCTCAAAATGATATGATCGTTTCAAACCAATCTCATTAGAAGCTGCTAAGGTGTATTCATTTAGATAAATAATAAAGGAGGTAATTTGTCATAAATTCAGTCAATATGTATCTTCACTGATTGTCCAAGTCCATCTGTTCACATAAATGAAATTTCAGATCAGTATCTTCATTAGTTACGGAGATATACCCATTTTAATTTGAAATAAAGGGAGGTTATCTGATATAAAATCGGTCCATAGTTATCTACCCTGATTGTCTCAGTACAACTAATGACAATAATGAAATTTCAAATAAGTCCTATAAGTACTTACTGATATAAATCCATTTTGATTACAATCAGGGGAGGTAATAAGATATAAAATAACTCTGGAACCTACGATTGGATCTGACAGGTTCGTCATGGAATCCAAGATTTATTGTTGTTGAAGATATTTTGGAAGTTTGTATCAAATCAAACCATAAATGAAGTCTCTATATGGCTGCAAAAGCCAAAATAGCCAATTTTGACCCTTTTAGGGGCCATAACTCTGGAACCCATGACGGGATCTGGCCAGTTCAAGAAAGGAACTGTGATCTTATGGTGACACAAGTTGTGTGCAAGTTTGGCTAAAATCAAATCATAAATAAAGCTGCTATTGTGCAGACATGGTCAAATTAGCTAATTCTGGCCCTTTCAGGGGCCATAACTCTGGAACCCATAATGGACTCTGGCCAGTTCAAGGAAAGGAACCAAGATCTTATGGTGATACAAGTTGTGTGCAAGTTTGGATAAAATAAAATCATAAATGAAGCTGCTATTGTGCAGACAAGGTCAAAATAGCTAATTCTGGCCCTTTCAGGGACAATAACTCTGGAACCCATGATGGAATCTGGCCAGTTCAAGAAAGGAACCAAGATCTTATGGTGATACAAGTTGTGTACAAGTTTGGTAACAATCAAATCACAAATAAAGCTGCTATTGTGCAGACAAGGTCAAAATAGCTAATTTTGGCCCTTTCAGGGGCCATAACTCTGGAACCCATAAAGGGATCTGGCCAGTTCAAGAAAGGAACCGAGATCTTATGGTGATACAAGTTGTGTGCAAGTTTGGCTAAAATAAAATCATAAATAAAACCACTATCGTGCAGACAAGAAACTGTTGACGGACGGACGCACGCACGCACACTATGTGACAGGTGAGGTAACAAGAGGGCCATGATGGCCCTATATCGCTCACCTGTTATCATTGCACTTGAGACAAGAAGGTCCTCAAAAAAAATATCTAAATCCAAAGGACAGGAACAACAAAGGGAAGAAATTTAACCAAAAAGAAGAAAAAAATTCTTACAAGGTATAGATATGTCAAAAAACACCTAAAAATTGGAGGTACCATCCATGTTGTACCACAGAAAAGTGGTCTCGGTTTTTCCCTATGGCCAATAATAAAGAAGTTACTAAAAATAAGCTATTTATAGTAAGGTAAAAGGGAAGTAATTTAAAAAAAAGAATATTGTAAGTGAACAAAAGAAGGATCTGCCAAATAAATATGTTGGCATAAATGAAATTTCAGATCAGTATCTTCATTAGTTACGGAGATATACCCATTTTAATTTGAAATAAAGGGAGGTAATCTGACATAAAATCAGTCCATAGTTATCTACCCTGATTGTCTCACTTCAACTAATAACAATAATGAAATTTCAAATAATTCCTGTAAGTACTTACTGATATAAATCCATTTTGATTACAATCAGGGGAGGTAATCAGATAATAAAATAACTCTGGAACCTACAACTGGATCTGATATGTCATGGAATCCAAGATTTATTGTTGCTGAAGATATTTTGGAAGTTTGTATCAAATAAAACCATAAGTGAAGTCTCTATATGGCTGCAAAAGCCAAAATAGCCGATTTTGGACCTTTAAGGGGCCATAATTCTTGAACCCAAGATGGAATCTGGCCAGTTCAAGAAAGGAAGCAAGATCTTGTGGTGATACAAGTTGTGTGCAAGTTTGGTTAAAATCAAATCATAAATGAAGCTGCTATTGTACAGACAAGGTCAAAATAGCTAATTTTGGCCCTTTCAGGGGCCATAACTCTGGACCCCATTACGGGATCTGGCCGGTTCAAGAAAAGAATCAAGATCTTATGGTGACACAAGTTTTGTGCAAGTTTGATTAAATTCAAATCATAAATGAAGCTGCTATTGTGCAGACAAGGTCAAAATAGCTAATTCTGGCCCTTTCAGGGGCCATAACTCTGGAACCCATAATGGAGTCTCGCCAGTTCAAGAAAGGAACCAAGATCTTATGGTGATACAAGTTGGGTGCAAGTTTGGTTAAAATAAAATCATAAATGAAGCTGCTATTGTGCAGACAAGGTCAAAATAGCTAATTCTGGCCCTTTCAGGGGCCATAACTCTGAAACCCATAACGGGATCTGGCTAGTTCAAGAAAGGAACCAAGATCTTATGGTGACACAAGTTTTGTGCAAGTTTGGTTAAAATCAAATCATAAATGAAGCTGCTATTGTGCAGACAAGGTCAAAATAGCTATTTTTGGCCCTTTCAGGGGCCATAACTCTGGAACCCATAATGGGATCTGGCCAGTTCAAGAAAGGAACCAAGATCTTATGGTGATACAAGTTGTGTGCAAGTTTGGTTAAAATAAAATCAATAATGAAACCACTATCGTGCAGACAAGAAATTGTTGACGCACGCACGCACGGACGCACGGACGGACGGACTGACGACGGACGACGGACGAAGGGTGATCACAAAAGCTCACCTTGTCACTATGTGACAGGTGAGCTAATAAAAAAGCAATTGCTCTATACTTGTCATTGATGGCCTGGACAAGCTCTAAAATGACTTCTGGTTTTATTAATTTGATTAAAATATTTAATTCAAGCACTCCCTACTGTTTAGTAGCCAGTAACCACCGTTTATATCTTTTGTTTTCATTGGTGCTTGTATTGGTTTGTTCCAGGTGTTTTGATTGGCCAATTAAATTAGATACCGCAAATTTTAGTATCACTATAGTTCTTAGTTCTTTGTTTTTGAACGTGTCACAATGACATTTGAAATAGTTTCAAAATTTCAGTAGTAGTTTTATAGAGCTATGATATTAGAAACGGATATTTACCGGTAATTTGGAATATTAAGGGCTTAAAACTTTAAGAAGTGACGTTTAAACTTAAATTTAGAAGCTTCATAAGCCCTTTTGGGTCTATTGAAAAAAGTGACCTTGGGGTATCAAAATAACACAAAACAGTGTGAAAATAGTAACTTTTTGTATAAGACATTTACCTCTGTAAGGTCAAAGTTCAAATTTTTGTGGTGGACAATCAGGTTATGCTGAACAATCGGTGAAAGGACACAAAAATAAACTATAAAGTCGTGAACGAGCTGGGACTTTCTCCTGTACATGATGGAGCTGATAACATCGAAGAGCAGACAGGTGAAAACATTTCTGAGCCGGTAATAGGTAGCGGTAATTCGGTGTTCTCACCTATCAATAAACAACCAAGGCCAGAATCAAACCAATCCTCCAAAGAGGCTGATTGAGATGACCTGGAGATTGAGGCATTGCAAAAAGAGTTAAAAACATTGGAGAAGGACAAATCAAACTTCGAAAGATCAAACAAAAGGAAAAGTTAAGACAGAGAGTGGTGAGGAAAACAAATGAAGAGAAAGCACTAAGAGGTTTAGACGTTTCTTCTAACATTTTGGTAACGAACAAAGATTCTGTTCAAATTCCAGATAATAAGAAACATTCTTCTAGTAGTGAAAATAACACACTTAAGAAAAACAAATTTAATTCATTAACAACAGCTGACTGAAGAAAATCAAAATCCTTACGAAACTAGAGTGTCATGAAGGCCTGTATCACTCACCTGACCTACTGACCTAAAGATCATTAAGATTAACATTCTGACCAAGTTCCATTAAGATATGGTCATAAATGTGGTCTCTGAAGTGTTAACTAGCTATTCCTTTGATTTGACCCCGTGACCTAGTTTTTGACCCAACATGACCCAGATTCGAACTTGACCTAAAAAACCATCAAGTTTAACATTCTGACTAAGTTTCATGAAGATACAGCATAATTAATTTGGCCTCTAAAGTAAAACTGGGACGATTAATCGGTTAATCGGATCCGATTTCATTACTAAGTAAAATCAGTTTCAATGTTGCAAAACCGTTAATTGCTCTCAAACAATAAACATCATGAATTGTTCTTTACCTTTATACATTTTTTTGACCATCGCATACTATATGATAGCCCTGCAGTTAATTTCCGCTTAAACACATGAACTTGAACATAATTAATGGTCTCAGATTTGCCTATCGTGATATATCTGAAAACAACCGAATACACTAAAATATGACTTAACAATTATCACACTGATTGCAAATGATAAAGTCCTTAAAAGTCCGTAAGTGCCTTATGAAGTCAGATGCTGCAAGTACCTAATGATACGGCGTCAAGAAAGAAAACAGCATTTTAAATATGGCAGCCGATTAACCAATTCAATTCGATTTATACAAATTATTACTGTGAAATCATTTTTATTCACGTATGACGAATTTTCATGTATTTTGCGCTAGGACCGATGCGCGAATTTAAGACAGCGCTATTATTATTTTTTAATTATATTTTTTCATTACTAAAATTGAAAATGCGCGAATTAAAGTCCTTTAATTTTAAACTTCATGTCAGCGAATTTACATGATTTCACAGTACCCGGTGACCTAGTTTTTGACCAGACATGACCCAGATTCGAACTTGACCTAAAGATCATCAAGTTTAACATTCTGATTAAGTTTCATGAAGTTATAGTCATAAATGCGGCCTCTACAGTGTTAACAAGCTTTTCCTTTGATTTGACCTGGTGACCTAGTTTTTGACCCTAGATGACCAAATATCAAACTTGTCCGAGATTTTATTGAGGGTAACATTCTGACCAAGTTTCATTAAGATATGGTCATAAATGTGGCCTCTACAGTGTAAACTAGCTTTTCCTTTGATTTGACCTGGTGATCTAGTTTTTAACCCCAGATGACCCAATATCAAACTAATCCAAGATTTTATTGAGGGTAACATTCGGACCAAGTTTCATTAAGACTGGGTCAAAAATGTGACCAGGCTAGACTGTTAACAGTCAAATTGTTGACAACGAACGAGGGACGATGACAGACAAAGGGCGATCAAAAAAGCTCACCTTTGATCACTTCGTGCTCAGGTGAGCTAAAAAGGCTACCAAACAAATCAAAGAATTAGGTCTGCAAATATCGCCTAGTGAATCCAGTTCAGACAGCTCTAGCAGTTCGGATAGCGACTCCGATACAGATAGTTCTCATAGGAAAGATTCAAAAGCTCATGATGGTCAAGATTGAAAGGTGTCAAAATCTAGACATAAGAAACACAAGAAACAATAAGCATTCCTGTAAAAAAGACAGGGATTGTGTTTGGATAAAGTAAAGTACAAACAAAAATATCCTCATGCTCAGTAAAGATACAAATTTGTAAACCAACATATTTCGTTTCATAATTTAGATCTTAATTTATTTGTAGCGGGGAGTTGGAAATTGCGTCTGCTCCTTCGATTAAATCTGTGGAATTTAGAAATGAAAGATTATCCTGGCCCAAACACATCATGTATTCAAATTCTTTTAAAAATCTCTTATCATTTTATGCTGCAGTCTTAAGGGAGATTAAACTAGGTACAAAAGAGTGGTCAGATGATTTCACATACTTAAAACTTAATTTGTTGAACAAAATCGTTAACAAATCTGCGATGCATCTGAGTGTCAGAGGCAGAAATAAAGGTTACTCTCATAAACCATAGGTACCTGTAGATGAAGCACCCATCTGCTTTTGCTCCTAATACCAACAAAACAAGTGAATGAAGTATTGCCATGCAATACAAAGTCCCCTACTGGAAGGCACCTAATTTTCTCTATGCTGACCAATTTTCATGAAGACCTCATGAAATATATGGCCTCTAGAGAGGTCACAAGGTTTTTCTATTTTTAGACCTACTGACCTAGTTTTTGACCACACATGACCCAGTTCCGACCTTGACCTAGATATCATCAAGATGAACATTCAGACCAATTTTCATACAGATCCCATGAAAAATATGGCCTCTAGAGAGGTCACAAGGTTTTTCTATTATTTGACCTACTGACCTAGTTTTTGCAGGCACGTGACCCAGTTTCCAACTTGACCTAGATATCATCAAGGTGAACATTCTGACCAATTTTCATGAAGATCTTGTGAAATATATGGCCTCTAGAGAGGTCACAAGGTTTTTCTATTTTTAGACCTACTGACCTAGTTTTTGCAGGCACGTGACCCAGTTTCCAACTTGACCTAGATATCATCAAGGTGAACATTCTGACCAAGTTTCATGAAGATCTTGTGAAATATATGGCCTCTAGAGAGGTCACAAGGTTTTTCTATTTTTAGACCTACTGACCTAGTTTTTGATGGCACGTGACCCAGTTTCGATCTTGACCTAGATATCATCAAGATGAACATTCTGACCAACTTTCATAAAGATCCCATGAAAAATGTGACCTCTAGAGTAGTCACAAGCAAAAGTTTACGGACGGACGCACGCACGCACGACGGACACTGCGCGATCACAAAAGCTCACCTTGTCACTTTGTGACAGGTGAGCTAAAAAGTATACTGAATCACAGTGCACCACTTTAAAGCACAACCCTAACCCTAAACCCTAACCCTAACCCTATTTTTAGTAACAATGACCTTGACCTTGATCCCAGAAACCCCAAAATCAATCCCAAGCTACAACTTTATATAAGTTTTCTATACACCAAGTTTCATCAAGATAGCTCATTCCTAAGTTAAGTTATTGACCGGAAACCCTTTTTCTATTTTAAGTAACAGTGACCTTGACCTTGACCCCAGAAACCCCAAAATCAATCCCAGCCTTTGTCTTGATATAAGCTACATAATACCAAGTTTTATTCAAATATCTTTACCGAAACAAAAGTTATTGACCGGAAACACCAGTTTGACGTCGCCCGCCGGCCCGCCCGCCCCACCAAGGACATACCCCAATCTAATAACTCAGGTTTTCGTTGAAAACCTGGTTAATAACATACATACATACAACATCCATACAACACAAATATCAAGACAAGTGGATTGAACTGAAAGCTGCTAGGGCTTATAGTAATTCTCCACAGATCTAATTAGTTTACAATACTTGTTATCTCTGCAAACTTATTCCAAAGATTATTGTCTGTTAACTTGTATATTTTTCCTATTTAATTTCACACAGTTTACATTCATGCAGGCCGACATTTTTCATGCGTCTGCTGATCTTGATTAAAAACCTCTACCTTACAGTTAAACTTTTAATTTTGGCAGCAGCAATTACAGACGGTCGGTGGGTATTAAATGAAAATAAAGTACTGAAAATGACTTTTATTTTGTTTTGTCAAAAAATAGGGTTGATGGGATCTGGCCAGTTTTCGAAAGGAACCGAGATATTATGCCAATACAAGTGTGCAAGTTTTATTAAAGTTGATTGCAAAATGTGGTCTCTACCATGTTCACAAGCCAAAAATAGCAAATTTTGGCCCTTTAAGGGGTCATAACTCTAGAACCCATGATGGGATTTGGCCAGTTTTCGAAAGTACCCTAGATATTATGCCAACATAAGTTGTGTGCAAGTTTTATTAAAGTTGACTGCAAAATGTTGTCTCTATTGTGTTCACAAGCCAAAAATAGCAGATTTTGGCCCTTTAAGGGGCAATTACTCTGGAACCCATGATGGGATCTGGCTAATTTTTTCGAAAGGAACCGAGATATTATGCCTATACAAGTTGTGTGCAAGTTTGATTAAAATCAAATACAAAATGTGATCTCTATCATGTTCATAAGGAAATTGTGGACGGATGACAGATGATCACTCACGGTGAGCTAAAATTTCCTTCATGGATGACAGTTATGGGCCGGACACGAAACAGTGGATGGACGGACGGACGTCCAGACGGAATGATGGACAGAAATGCGCATTCCCATTGTACCCGAAACTAGTTTTCAACCAGTAGGGGACTAATAGGTAAAGTGTGATCATAAAAATAGTCGTACAGTAGTTATGAAGGGTAAACTATGGTTCGCACAACATATCTATGCTACCTGTTGGATTCAAGATAAAGTTAAAGCATCATGCCTCCAGATTTGGCAAACTGAAGTTTTGTCATATTACCAACATTAGAATATGAGTTTTTGTTTCTAAAACATTTTAAAATTCCAAATCAAGAAAAGAAGATGACCGCATCTGGAATCAAACCCCAGCCCACCGTGGCAATAAAGACATTTTCCCACGCTATAGCTGAAGAAGTGAATAATGACTTCAAAATACAGATATTTATAATCGAGACAGTTTACCTGGAGTAGGACTGGGACAATTACTTGGTTAATTGGATCCGATCAGATTACTAGGTGAAACCGTTTTTAATTTTGCAAAACCGCTAATCGCTCTCAATTAAACAGTAAGCATCAACAAGAGCTGTCTGATGACAGCGCGCTCGACTATTCGAAGAATTGATTGAAGAATTGGGTCAAAATATTTCCACAGATATTCAGACAAAAGAAATAAATAGATTAGACAAACAATGTTCCTGTATTTCTTTGATTTCGATAAGTCATGCACTAAATGGCAATGTATGAACCCATTTAAAAGTCCAAAAAGGGCCATAATTCAGTCAAAATAGTTAAGTACTCTTGCCTACAGATGGAAATCATAATGATAAACAAGTGTTCAAAGTTTAAAAGCCATATGTCAAATAATTTTGACAAAACGTGGACTTGTATGAAAACAGAACCAATTTCGAAGTCCAAAAAGGGCCATAATTCAGCCAAAATAGATGACAGAGTTATGTACTCTTTCCTACAGATAGAGACTATTATACTAAACAAGTGATAAAAGTTTCAAAGCCATATGTCAAACACTTTACAAAAAATATGAACTGGTACGGAAAACTTAACCAAGATTTATAAGTCAAAAGGGGCCATAATTCAGCCAAAATCCTTGATGGAGTTATGTACTCATGCCTATAACTGGCCATGGTGATGGTAAACAGGTGTTGAAAGTTTCAAAGTTTTATCTCAAAAGACTTTGTCAAAATATGAACTGGTACGAAATATTAACCCAGATTTCTAAGTCAAAAAAGGCCATAATTCAGCCAAAATCCTTGATGGAGTTATGTGCTGTTGCCTATAACTGGCCATGGTGATGGTAAACAAGTGTTGAAAGTTTCAAAGCTTTATCTTAGATGACTTTGTCAAAATATGAACTGGTACGAAAAACTTAACCATGATTTCTAAGTCAAAAGGGGCCATAATTCAGCCAAAATCCTTGATGGAGTTATGTGCCCTTGCCTATAACTGGCCATGGTGATGGTAAACAAGTGTTGAAAGTTTCAAAGCTTTATCTCAAAAGATTTGTCAATATGTGGACTGGTACGAAAAACTTAACCAAGGTGTCACACGACACTGACGCCGATGCCGTGGTGAGTAGGTTAGCTCTACTTATTCTTCGAATAGTCAAGCTAAAAATTGTACTTTATACATTTCTTGATGGGGACAATTACTATATATGATAGACTCGCAGTATATTTCCGCTAAAACACATCAACTTGAACATAATCAATATTCTTGGATTTGCTTGTCATTATATATCTAAAATAATTTGTTTGTTTGTTTGTTTTGGGTTTAACGCCATTTTTCAACAGTATTTCAGTCATGTAACGGCGGGCAGTTAACCTGGATTCTGTACCAGTACAAACCTGTTCTCCGCAAGTAACTGCCAACTTCCCCACATGAATTATCAGAGGTGGAGGACTAATGATTTCAGACACAATGTTGTTTATCAAATAGTCACGGAGAACATACGCCCCACCCGAGGATCGAACTCGCGACCCCGCGATCCGTAGACCAAAGGTCTTACCTACTGAGCTAAGCTGGCGGGCTCCGTATCAAAAATAAAATACACCAAAATATGACTCAATTATCACAATGCTTGCAAATGATAAAGTCCGTATGCTCCTGATGAAGTCAGCTGCTGGAAATACCTCAATACAGTCGTCAGAAAAGAAAACAGCATTTTAAATATGGCAACCAATTAACCGGTTCGATTCGATTTCATACAAATGATTAACCAGTTTCAAAATTTTGAAATTGTCCCAGCCTTAACCTGGAGTAAAAGCGTGACAAACGCTTTTCGATTTTCATCGTAAAATGTAGTAAAAACAGCAAATTCTGATGTGTTTCCTTAACATAAACTTTGCCCATAATTTAAGATTTAAAGCCTTCTTAAGAAATATAGCATTTATGAAAAATATTATTTTGTTGTCAAACGATCTGGACGCATGCCACTTTAAGCTTCAACATTCAGAAAGCTCTTCGACTTGCCCACATATGTCAGCTTAACTGAAAAACAGTATTACTGAGTATAAATTTAAAGGAAAAACTGAGGATTTGTTATTGCTCCATTTGTGACATTGACCATTGAACTACTGACCAGGTTCTTGTGCTCTGCAGTGTCTCATCACCAGCTATCTATATGCCAAGTTATAAATGCTGCTAGCAGCAAATGATTCTGCCTTTGCAGCCAGTGCAGACCTAGATCAGCCTGTACATACCTGTAAGCTCATCTTGGTCTGCACTGTTCACTATTCAGTCAGTAAATATTCAGTGAACACCCCTTTGAATAATAAATGGTACTGCCCATATTGAATGATAGACTTAAAAGTCCATTTTAGAAATTAAGCAGGGTAATGGTTAAAGTCAATATTTTGATAAGTTTTTAAGTTAAGCTCAGGACACAAAATATGATGTATTGACACTGACAGGCCATCACATAATATACCAGTATTTCCAAAGTATGAAATTGTTGTGTCTACATGGTGACATAGTCAATATACATTTAGTTTGGCAATTTTCCATGCAGCTTTATAATTAAAGAATTTAAAATTAGACTATAATTAATTAATATATTACCTATGTCACTCTGATCCCTACTTCTTCCTGATGGTACTATGTGCGTCTGCCTAAATTCCTTGTCATATGGCTCCATCTTATCTCTTCGAGTGTCCTGAAGAAAAAAAATATATCTAGGGAGATATCTGTTTGCTTCAGTGTAAGATCTTAATTCTTAATACATTTCATCCAGTGAATTCCATATGCAATATTTTCACAAGTGGCAATTAGCTACTGGTGAAAATGTATATTTTGTAGGGATGGGAACGAATATTCGAATATTCGAATATTCGGAAATCGGTCGAATATTCGAATATGAAAATCAAATTCGAATATTCGTAAATTATTGTATATTTATTTTTAAAAATAAGTATCAGTGATTTTGGGCAATATGAGCATGCTAATTCTACAGAATAAAACCATGTCATGTATGTTTATCGCATATCAAAAGATGTCCAATTAACAAGAAAATAGCAATAATTGGCAGGGGCCACCCTTACGGATTAACAGTTTGCAACAGGCGTCAATGTGTCAGTTGCATGTCAAAAGGTCAAATTAACAAGAAAATTGCAATGCATAGGTCATCGCTACGGATTAACAGTTTGTATTAGGCGTAAATGTGATATCTTTTTATCTTTTTTTCATTTTTATTGGCGCCTGTTTTATGTAACAAGTTGTAGAATTTTTTTTTTCGAAAACAATACCAAACTTGTAGATATTGTCGATCTTTTACAATATTTTGTACGACGTTTCAGACCATCCGCGGAATAGGTTTTCATCCGCAATCGGCCGTATTCAAATTAAATTTTGAAGTACTTTATAATAAAATCAAGAAATAGCATATGATTGATGCATACGTTCATGTAGAAGGAGGTTTAAGTCTACCTTACTTGCTTTTTACACGACGATTTTTACACGCCGATTGAAAATTTTCAAAAAGGCGGCGGTAATACAACAGCGCGTCACGTGTTTAAATGGGATGACCTGCTATTTTTAGATAAAACTGCGACGGTCTAAATTGTAATCGTTTTGATTTTTGTATCATTTTGAAGTGAAAACACTGAGTTAGTTAAATGATGTTCATGATTATACTGACAGAATAGTGAAATAAAACGCTAGGATCGGTGGGTTTTGCTAGGTAGGATCGGGTTAACGGAAACAAACATTTTTTGGTCTTAATACGTACGATGATCCACGCTTTAAACAAATGAATAAGTTGGGTATGTGCCAATCATTTAATAAGAATTTAAAGCTTCCATTAAAACAAACCGAATATTCGAATATATTCGAATATGGCAAACCGAATATTCGAATATTGATTTCAGTATTCGTTCCCATCCCTAATATTATGGTGTTCACGGGTGAAATATATTCGGTCTTAGATGTAAAACAAACAAATTTTCTTTTTGTTTTATGATTTACAACAGTTTTAACTACATTACAACTATATACCTGCACAATGATACATCACAATATTATTATATGTTCGATTAGCATGAAATTAGACTATAGTACTTACAATTAAGTATGTACAAAGGTTTTGTTTACACCACAAGAGGAGCCCACATAAATGGTGTTTAAATTTACAGAAGGTATATTATGCTAACTGCATGAAACAAACAGCAATTGAAATTAAATGAGCAGCCAGGTAAATGACTAGATACTGATCAGGTTGGCCAACTCAGAATGACTTTCTGGTACAAATAAACTAACTTTATTTCATATATAAATATTTTCAACCAATTGGAAACTTTTCTTTCTACCATATGTGACAATACAGTAGAAGCCAGTACTTAAAATACATTTGCATTTTCTTAAGTATATATAGCAACATCTGAAATCACAGTCCACAAACTCCATATTTTTTTCATATTGAACTAAAGTCCAAACAATCCATTTTTTTTCATATTGGACAAGACAACTCTTCAGATTCATTATAAAGAGTCATTTGGAATTACTTCCCTTGTATATAGCAGCAACAGTATTTTTTTTTTTAAATGCGATATAACTTTCTTAATTTTGAATGAAACATGTAAGTGTAAGCACTCTAAGAAATTATTTTAGCACTGGAAGTAGATGAAATCTAGCCTTGAAAATTAAGGTATGTATTATCAGAGAAGAATGTGACACTGTGTTGTTGTTTGTCAGTGAAAATGCATAACTCTAGAGGTAATTTAAAGAGGTAATTTAACAGTGTAGAGTACAATACTGAGTTCAACTGGACTAGTATACAGCAGTAATAATCCATATATATTTGGATTATTACTGCGGTGTACTCTTCCAATAGAATTCAGTATTGTACTCAACACTTAAATTACCTGATAATTATTATCATAATACACATACAAAACACCAAAGTGTAGTGTAACCACACAACCAAAGTAGGCTTAGTTTGACTATTTTTATTAAAGACAGACACTTGGGAAAATCGATTCAGGTAACACTTTTGCTAATAATTTCCATATTTAAATGGACAGATTTTAATAAGATGAAAAGTGTCAAAGACAAGAAAACAAGTGTGCCTTCCTTGGAACAATTTCTTCAGCATCTGCCAGATATTCTCAATACTCACCAAGTTCTTCAAACACTTTGATCAAATCCAAGTGCACACATAGCCTACAAAGTTGATCCATGTAAAAACAATTGGGCAAATTGTGTTTGAGAACAAGAGCTGTCATATAGAGAAAGCACGCTCGACTATTTCGATGCTGGATAGTGAAATTGGGTACATCTGAGGAAGCTGGAGCTGTGCACTGGAGTGTTAAATGACTCAAATGTGGATGAAGATATTGGACAATAGCTTAAGTCTCAAAACATTAAATCAGTATAAAAGGAACATAATTCATGGAAAACTTCTGCAAAAGTAATGCACCATGTGTCATATCATGTGACTAATACTGTAATTCGGAACAACTATTTTAAGTTTGAATCAAATCTATTTAGTAATACCTGAGATACAGCTAAAGTGCACCACAACTTGAACCGTAAATTCTATCATAGTGAAAACAGGGCATACCTCAGAATGTTAAGAGTTCAGGAATAATATTTCATGTTTATATGATTAGTAGTCTTTTAGTTTATAGTACTGACTTTTCCGATTGGCTTATTCATTTTACTAAAATTATAAAGTTATTTTTTAATATCAAAATACTTTCTTTACATTATTTATATACAAATAAAACATGTATCCCTCTATTCATCGTCACTTTCTTCATCATAATGGTCTATGCCATTAACATCCCTGTCTAATGCACCAATACCATGAATATCTAGTCCATCCTTTTTGTGCCCCCTCCCATTTTTTTTTTTTGTGGGTGAGGGGGGGCACTTAGATTTGCCCATTTCTGTCCATCCGTCCATCAGTCCAGAAATCTCTGAGTACAATCTTCTGATACAGAAAAGTATTTATAAACATTTTTGGAGAGTTATCGATAATTTAGGGAGAATAGAATTTACTACCTTACCAGAACATGAAAAAAAGTGAACTAGCGCAGCAAAAGAATGTTGTGTACTGTAAACGTGTAGTAATGCCTAAATGTATGTTATCATCTACAAAAGGATTATATTTAAACTCTGATGGACAACCATATATGGGCCATCATATATAATGGGAGTAATTTGTATGCCTCAGTCTCTGTATGTCAATCCTTCCAAACATCTGTCAACAATAATTATAGCAACAATTGGTCAAATCTCATAACATTAATATATTTAAAAGTGAAAGTGCATAAAAATTTAAAACTGTGAAATTTTAAGTAAAAGGGTGATAACTCATAAAATACAGGTGTCACAGTTATGGCCCTTGAGTCAAATGATGTTAGGGGATGATGATGAAAAATTATTTTAACATTGTATCAAATCCCGTCTGAAATAACAGAGATATAGAGAAAATGCATCAAAATTAACATAAAATTCTAAGTAAAAAGGGGGCATAATTCATGAAAAATTGGTGCCAGAGTTATGGACCTTGTGTCATATGATGTGGGTGATGATGCTGGACAACTATTTTAAGTTTGAATCAAATCCATGTTATAACTGAGATAAAGTGAAAGTGCATCAAAACTTTAAAATGAAATTCTAAGTAAAAAGGGGGATAATTCATAAAATATTGGTGCCAGAGTTATGACCCTTGTGTCATATGATGTGGGTGATGATGCGGAGCAACCATTTTAAGTTTGAAGTAAGAGAAAGTGCATCAAAACTTTAACCAAAGTGGGGACGCGGAAAGACGCCGACGCCGGGTCGAGTCGGATAGTTCTACATAGCTAAAAATACTGAAAATCACTTAGGGTGTAAATATCTACAATTTGTGTCCAATTTCAGTATGAAAACTTCTGCCCAGGAAAATCTGAGAAAGCCGCCTAAGCTGTAAGGCAGATTCCACTTATTAATCAGATTGATATAAGACTGACTCTGCCTTAAAGCAGGAATACACAGTAAAACATGCAAATTATCTAAAGCAGAAACCAGTTAAAAAATTCGCACAGCCAATATTTAGCAGGAAAAACATACACCTTAAAATTACGTCTAGAGAATACAACTGCAGGAAAAAAATTCACCTTAAGAAATTCTTAACAGGAAAAAAGTCTGCCATTTGGTTGTATGAAATAACTTAAAATACATTTCGTACAATGCTACATATATATCAAAATTTATTACAATTTATAGCTTTAACTGCAATTTTGAATTTCATTTAATTCATAAAAATGAATATTAATATGACAAAATAAGAATCATGGAAATCAAATACTGATAAAAACATTTACATGTACAAGAATCACAGTGAATACTCTGTACTCTCTAAACTATAAGCGTTCACTTTCGTTTTTCAAATTTTTGGAAGCTGTCGATAGTAAGTATTTTTATGCTTTTCTCTAGCTATTTGAAATAAATATTCTTGATATATATATTTTTCAGTGTATGATAAATATCTCTAAAACAAATAGCCGTTAAAGAGACATTAATGCTTGAAATTAAAATTATGTATTTTCACCGAACACATATGCAGTCAAAGCAAAAGATGAAGCATTCAGGCTTAAAAATGCCCACTATTTTGAAATTGAGATGGAAATTCGTGCCAGAACCGCTTCTGAATGTTTCATTATCAATCCATGCACGCGTTTATATCACAAATATGTATTTACAATCCTGGATTGTCGAAATATTGTTTAATCCAACATGCACCTGAATTATGCACTGGCCGCCAAGTCGCAAAACTTGATAAAAAAAAACTGTTCCACTATTCTCCAAAACACTGTACGCCTATTCAATAAAGAAATGATGAAGTGTTTGGGCTTATAAGCTCCATAAACGTTTTGTATTGCACTTTATTTACAACAGTCAATTTCAAACAGTATATACTGGTCTATTTCACCAACGCTGTCCTAGTCTTGGACAAGAAAAAGAATCTGTATGCGTGTTTCCGCTAACATACGAGAAATATACATATTTATTCCACTCAGTTTGTCAGGACACTTTGTTTTTCTTTTTTCTTTGTATTTTTAGCTCTACTATTCTGAGAATAGGGGTTCTATTCTATACGCCCTAGCTTACTTAATGGTTAAAGTTTTTCGGCAACCTTTGTTTTTCTGTCACATCCTTTTTACTTTTGCTTATATCTTACTGTAACTTCACATAAACATTTTGCAGCATACAGACAAAGCAGGGGCTATGTCTATTATACACAAGGTCAAGTTCACCCAAGGTGTTATACTTAGTGCTTAAAATTATTTTTGTTTACAAACTTAAGCTCCGCCTGATGGAAGTTTTATTCAAACTGGAGGTACTTTTGAGAAAAGCGCACGTCTCCCACAACTGCCTAAAAATCTGAATAGTAAGTCTGTCTTCATAGACTGTGTTGGAGTAAGCGGAATATTGGTATTCACATGTTGGAGTAACCGGTTTACATTCGTGTTATATTTGTAGTTATGTTCAAGGACCATAATTCCGAAGTGTCTGGGTCGATTTGTCTAAAGAGTGTGGACAAGCTTTCTGACAGACACAAAGGCAGGAGTAAATCAATATGTCTCAATTAGTTATGAACAGCTGATGTAATCGCTAAGAGCCGGGTCATTTTCAGTTTGTTCTGCAACAAGTAAAACAAGAAAGACCTTGATGTTAGCTTCGATCTGCTTGGAGCCAGAAATTAAAATGAACTAAAATTACCAGTTACCGCACCGATGGCAACTGTTTCTCCTGTGAATGATTATAAAATCCACGCCGTGAAGTCCAAACAAGTCTCTCAGATGCCAAAAATGGATCAAACACTGAGTTGTGCCATGTAACGATTACATGAATGATGCGTTTGTGATTTTAAATGTTTCTAACTGTGTAAAGAATCTATACTGCATACAAAAAGTGGAATCGAAACTGCAGTTACTGTCTCAACAAGAGCTCGTCGAACACGAAATGCCCCCCTTGATGCATTTAGTAATTGCACATTTTAGGAAAAGAAATTACATGCTCACTGTAAACAAAAGTTCTACCATTCTGGTTTAATCTGACCTTGACCTTTACCCTAACAAGAGATTACAAAGTGATCTTGGTGCCATCCACTGAGCCATTTTTGAATGTTCCAAATTTCAAGACTAGGTCAAGGTCAAAATCAGGGTCAAATTTCAGTTCGGTACAAAATAATGTGTATGTGGTCCATACTTGAAAGCTGTGGCTTGAGATATGTGAAAGTAGGTCACTAGATCAATATCAAGGTCAAAGTTCATTTCGGTAGACAGATATATGCATGTGCTTCAAATTTGAAGGCTGTAGCTTGAGAAATGTGAAAGTAGGTAGTAGGTAAAAATCAATGTCAAGTTTCAATTCAGAACACAAAAATATGCTGATGCGGTCCAAATCTGAAGTCTGTACAATCAGAAATGTGAAAGTAGGTCACTAGGTCAATCTCAAGATTAAAGTTCATTTCGGTACACAAAACTATGCATGTGGTCCAAATTTGAAGCCTGTGTACCTTCAAAAATGTGAAAGTAGGTCACTATGTCAGTTTCAAGGTCTTTTTTTTTTGTTACACAAAACTATGTTTGTCGTTCAAATTTGAAGGCTGTAGCATGAGAAATGTGAAAGTAGGTCACTAGGTCAAAATCAAGGTCAAATTTCATTTCAGAACACAAAACTATGCATGTGGTCCAAATTTGAAGCCTGTACCTTCAAAAATGTGAAAGAAGGCCACTAGGTCAATGTCAAGGTCAAAATTTTTTTCAGTGCACAAAACTATGCATGTGGTCCAAATCTGAAGGCTGTAGCTACAGAAATGTGGAAGTAGGTCACTAGGTCAAGGTCAAGGTCAACTCATGTCAAGGTTCATCTTGCCACTCAAAACCATACATGTGGTCAAAATTTAAATGTTGTAGGTTATTAACAAGAAGATTTTAAAAGCTTTTCCCTTAGTATAATATATAAGTCTATATGAACCATGTGACCCCCAGGGCGGGGCCATATTTGACCCTAGGGGGATAATTTAAACAAACTTGGTAGAGAAT